>NC_092426.1:13363669-13663855 GCF_036169615.1 Heliangelus exortis | reverse complement strand
AAAGTGTCTTCCTTGGGGGAGGTCAAGAGTCATTGGTATTAAACTAGACAAGCTGGTAGTGCAGTGTTAATGGAAATGGAAAGCAGATGTTTGGTAATTAGGGGAGATGTGAATGACAAGGCTTGAGAGGTACGGTACATGCGCGAGCTGGCACAAAGCAGCTGTTGTTACCGATTTCACTGTCAGAAATGTACACAAGTCAGACCATCCCCTGTGAGTTTGCCATAGCAGTGACAATTAGAAAAAAATGTATTTGATTAAAATAAGTAATATATCATACAAAGTAATTTTTGTAACATTTCGAAATGGCCTGAATTAAATCGCACGAAAATAAGCTAGGTATAAGCAAAGCTTGCTGAACTGACATTCCTTAAAAGTAGTGAAGTCAAAGATGGATACTGACAATTGATTTTAAGGCTTTATAGCCTGACAGGGAAAAAGAAAATTATTTGGGCTTCTGCCGGAAGAAAAGAATATATTTGATATTTGAAAAGTAAGAAATAAATGCATTATTCTAACAATTCTAGTTTTAGCAGAAAATATTCTTACTTTACTGGTGCTAATATATTTATTTAACAGAACTTTCATTCATCTTTCGTCCATTTTCTGTTAATAGAACTTTAATCTTGTTCTGAATTACTGTAAGTCATATGGAACAAATTTTTAATGTTTTACTTTCAGAACAAAATTCAAGTGATATGGACTAGTATAAGCTGTGATAATAATGTGTTTGTTATGGCTGATCCTAGCTACCTGTTTCCCACTAATTTAAATGAGAATAACACCTCCAGTTGGCATTAGATAACTTCAAAACCTTGTGTGGTAGGTGCTGTGCAAATACACAGAAAATATTTTGGTCTCTTTGTTTTTATTTATCTCTAACAGCAGCTGAGAAAATGGGAAATAAAACCTAAGGAAAAGTGCGCGCTTTAGTACTGTTTCAGTAGTGCCTGTAAAAACATCAAAATGAGTTGCAAAATGGTTCCATTTGTATGGGCTTCAGACTATTTATGCCTGGATGGAAGGGTTGCCACCTCAGTCATCAAAAAATGCTGGGCTCCTCTCTGGTTTAATGCAGTTTTCATTCTTCCTCCATTTGAAGTATTAAAGGATCCTAAAGGTTCCAGCCTTTCAGACATTAAGCTATGCTGCGTTCAGCCCATCAGTGGTGGCTTCCTTAAATAAAATTCCTTCTTGTTCATTAGTGTTGAGAGTGCAAGTTGAGACTTCTTTCCTCTTGGCAGTGATTTCCCTCTATCACTACAGCAAGCTATAATTTTCAAAGCTAAATTCTAGTGATAATAATTTCCAGTGTCCACATATGCCTAAGAAAGTGGTTTCTGAAGCACTTTGGGGAACAGTGCATGTGAAAGATGGTGCAATAAAACATACACCTCTTTATGAATAAATGTTATATCAAGATTTAGTTTGATAATTTCCTTTATGTTAAAGAAATGTAACGGTCAAAAAATACTAGAGATGACTTCCGGATAGATTATTTTTAACATGGTACTTCCCAAAGGGGTATCTGAATTATATCTCTTTGTATACTTGCAATTAAATTTAATTATGTCTTATTCAACTGTGAACAGAACATGTCTTCCCATTCATCAGAAAGTCCATTAAATGTATTAACCTTAATAAATGTAACATAAAGATTTTAGAACACTTTTTTTGTTTATTTGAGAAAATAATTCCCTGACGCATACATTCAAGCACATGCATACACACATACTTTCCATCTAGTAATTTTACCATTTTATTTCAAAAATCACCTAGGAAATAACAAAAAATATGATTTAAATATAAAAAAACAGTTTCTTTTCTTTGAAGAAAAGGCCCATTTCTGAAATTTATTATAACATAAAAGTTTAAGTGACACTAAAATATGAGCCCCAAGTGGAAAACAACCACTTTTCTTTGGACATGTCAAAAAGCATAATATATTTGCAATTGTAGGCATTCAGATTCTGGTAGAAATTGCAACCTCTACTTTTAAATTACTTAATTCCTTATTTTACTTTTTCACCTTCTTCTGCTATATAATTTTATTTTGTCATGTAGAGGCAAATTTTGCCTTTAGATGTGCCCCTGTAGCTTCCAGTAACTTGAATGGTGCTTTGTATTTTAAATCAAAACCATAGTTAGGTTCTTATATTTCTTGTATTTTCACCCTAATGAAATATTAATTAAAAAAAAAAAAAAAAAAGTTTCAGGAAACAGAAACTGAGTGAAGAACACATACTTAGAGGTTTGTGGGTCACAAGTAAAAAATTCATATGGTTAGTGGCTACTATATGACTGTGCCTTGTTTAGTCAGTGGCCATTTTTTCTGAGAAGGCCTTCCCTGCTGGACTTTGCACGACTGCTGTAGTGAAATGAGGCAACCAGGTGCCACTAATTGCCAGGTAGTGGGCATGAGCTTGTGTTCAGCCCACCTGTGCCTGATTAGGGGGCCCCAACTGCGCATGAGCAGGATTAGGGGGCCAATAAAAGGTGAGGCTCAAACTCCCAATCTCAGCTCACACCTGAGGAAGCCAGCAGGCAGGTGAGCTGCTTTTGGAGCAGTAGCACCGATCCAGGCTGGTCAGCCCTGAGGGCAATAGACTCAGAGCACTATTCGTGAGTTTCTGCTGGAACACCTCATTGGACCTTGGAGCACCGTGCCCTAAAAGAGGTTTGTCTTGCAACAGACTGCCTTTAATGTGGTTGTGCTTTGTTAAGCCAATTGAACAATGGAATCATAGAGTTTACATCTAGAAGTGATATTAGATCATCTAATCTTCAATGTGTTCTATAATCCCTTTTTAAATATATCTACAGATGGTGTTTTAACACCTTTTCTTAGTGCTGGTTTAGCTGTTGGATTGCTCTTACTGCTGACAGCTTATTTCCTTTTAATTTCGAACTGTGTACTTTAAGAATTATTGGTCAATTTGAAATTAATTTTAAATAAGAACGAAATTAAAGTTAAAATATGGCAACTTAGAGACAAATCCTCCCTCTTGAGTCATGAGAGCAGGAGGTCTGAGATCGGATCCTCCTGTAGTGTAAACCGCAATAGAGGAAGCTTCCTGCATGTGAGGAAGCTGCTGTGTGAAGAGAGAACTGGAGGAACTGGTTCAGTAAATCTAGCAGCTGCTGGCATCAGGGTTCACAAAGACAGAGCTTGGAGAGCCTGTGTGTGTTCACAATGTCTGCCACAGGGCAAAAAACAGGGATAAGAGAGGGTAAAGAAAATGGATCTCTGATTATGGTTGTCCTGCTGGAGTGCTATGGATGCTGCTTATGGGTGCTACTTTAGCCAGAATCTCTTGGTATCAGCTGGTCTCATACTCTGTAACTGGGGTTAGGAAGAAAGCAATCCAATTTCCTAATCCCCTAGGAAAATTCTCTGTGCTTGATGGTAGTTACTGTTGTGAAGACACACTCGATATTGGGTTTTGGCATCAGTGTATAGTGTAAGTTTTGGTTATTTATACTATTTTCTGCACTGTGAAAGTGGGCCATGACAGGAATTAAAACTGGTATCTGGTATATATAGATATGTAAGGGCCAGGCCAGACCCTCTTTAGCTGTGAACACTGGAGACATGAATTAGGATCTTAATGCTGTGGTTTGGGGAAAAGAAAGAGATGAAAAGGATTAACAGGGAGACAGGTGCCCAGACTCTTTCCATCACACGTTGAATCGGTCAATGACAAATCCTGATATTAATTATGGGATGTTTTGTTTGAAGAATTTGAGTGGGAAAGAGAAGAGAACTAAGTATGGTGTGTGGAGATAGAGGTGCCTTACTTTTGAGAACTGGACTCTCTGACCATGATTGTATTTGGTGAGTTGGAAAGAGGCCAAAATGAATACACTGAATTTTGAAAACAATCACTCTGGTTAACTATAATAAGTGAGATACTACTTTCAGTACATTATCTGCATAACACTATTCCTTTTAATTGTTACTTGGAATTCATTCTACCTACATTTAACAGTATGTTGATTCAGCTTTTATTAGAACCAAACACATGCTTCCTTGTACTTTGGCATAACATTTTTCTACCAGTGGGAACCAGAAGAAAAACCCCTAATGTAGTTAAAATGTGATATGTATAAAGGAAAACATAAAGAAATGATTCTGAGTTGGCTCCTATTGCCATATAAATATAGTACTTGAATTCCTTAAGAATTCAGACTCAGATCTTTTAAAGTGCATGCAAATTCTTGCAGAATATATATGAAAAAGTCACTATAACTGTAGAGGCACTCCTGCTCTCTTGATAAATGGGACTTCTAGACCATACTTTATTGAGTCTCTGATTTTTAATAATTTGAATCCTGCAAGATTTAATTCTGCATAATTCTGGCTGAAATCACCTTTTGATTGAGTTGTAATGGCTGTGTTATTGTAAATATCTCTGCATGCTAATGTTGTGCTGGAATTCAATAATATTTAGATGAAATTTCTAGCCTCAAGCAGTGTGGAAGCTGGATTTAGAAAGCCTGAAAGTTTGTTGTCAAAAAGTCATTTATTTTTGGGAACCCATAACATGCAGTGTAATAAATGGTCATCCCAAGGTCCAATTTAAATATATATAAAAGAATGGTAAACAGTTGATACATTGTATTTTTTTTCACCCTTGAGCTGCTGGACTGAATAGTATTGATTTAGCAGGGTTTTGTAGCCGTAAATGATTTTGTACTGTAATCATCCACAGTGAGGATAGAGTCACTGATAGAAGATGAGGATGATTTATTTAGGAATAAATCATCCTATCAGAATAGGCAGCTCATAGCATACCGTGCTGTACTCTGATGCTATAGAAAAATTAACCTGTCTCCAAAAGCACTTATTCCACATGTAGCTTTTTAGTCATATTATTTACTTCTCAGACTGAAAAACACTGCACACATGCAGGGTAAATTTTTGTAGCTACTATCTAGCTTGTAGTTTCTTTCTGTGTAATGCCTTAGCATTACAGGGGCAGGAGGTAGAAGTTAGATTAAAAATAAAAGTTTTTATAAAACCCAAACAACCAAAAACCTAACTCTGACATTAGTGGACATTTTAAATCATACGTGTAAAAGGAATAAAAAGGAACTTTGATTGTGTGATTGTTTAAAAAAAAAAAAAAAAAAAAAAAGAATTGGAGCATGGCATTTAAGAAAATCAGTGTATTTCACTCTTAACTGTTTGTACACAGAGATTAACCCACATACTTGCTTTCAAACTTTGTGTCCCATTAGAAACCGTGGGACTCTAGAGTGGCTCAGTTCCCTGACTGAAAGATGATGGTCCCTCTCTCTGTAAACTGAGGAATAATAATTTTCTACCACAGCCCTAAGTTTTGAAAGTAGTATGTTATGCATGCTGTGTATATACAAATGTTGCAAAATGTCACCATTACTACAATAGGTGAGTTTACTTAGACTTACAAAGAATAACAACACACAGATATTTAGGACAAAAGTACCTTTTACCAGGTAAAATCCTGGTCTGTTCACACCAGCAAAAAAACCTCTCACTAATTTTCCTGGAGTCACATTTTTGTTTGCTATGTTTCTCTTAGTGTTCCTTAACCAATAAAATATTCCAGTTTAAATGGCTGCATTTCTTAGGATTAAAAAAAAAAAAGTAAGTACACCTGTCCTGACACATTTTGAGTGCTATAGTTCATGATTTCAATTACTACCATACTTTTATGTCATCAGTCTTTTCAGGATATATATTGCAAATGTCTCAGTGCATTCTTGTCTAAGAAGGATTTTGCAGTTTTAACACTTCTCAGCTGTGTTGTTCAGTTCAGATTTTAGCCTCCTCAGTCAAACACACTGTATGGACAGGAGTCACTACTGAGCTCATTACACAACAGAGCAGTTCACGCCTACTATTAAAAAGGAAGTAGTTCTCTACACATCTTCAGGTTCAGATAAACAACCTGAGTCAGCAGCAATATTCACACCATCAAAGGAGGGCAAAACTTACACATTTTAGGACATGCTTACTCTGAATACACTCTGAATATAATCTGATATGCTTACACACCTTCAAGTTAGCTGCTTTGGCTTCTGCTAGCTGCATAGATGCAGCAATGTACAAAGTTGTCATGGTCTCTTAAAAGCTTCCTTGCAGAACTCCAGGCTATTAGCAATTTTGAGGCTAGATAAAATAGATCCATATGAAAAACTTTGAGAAAAGGACTGTAGTCCAGACAAACATTTCAAATAACAGCTGGCTTCAGTCTGGGCTCCTTTACTGGCTGAAAGACTTCCAACCATAATGATTCTATGTGCAACTAGTTAAAAGATAAGCCTTTATGAGCTATCGAATCAGTTGAATATGGTCGCCCTTACATTTTGATTTATTTGATTGAAAAACATAAGAAGATGTGAAATGCAAATGTCTTCCTTGTAATGGGTACAAATATCTCAAATTAATACTGCAATTAATATTGCAAGGCATGCCTCATATCATTTAGAAAAATGGAATGATTTACCTCTGCATCTAAATATAGGAACAGCAATCAGGAGACAAAGCCTGCTTCTGTAGTAGATCTCAGTGGCAGAAAAGTCAGTTCTATTTATGTAGTGGTCCTTGCATGGAGAAAAAGAAATAATGCTCCAAAATTCTGTGGACAATGTTTATTTAGAAGGATTATCCTCCTTTCCCTGTTTTCCATCCCCTTCCTTTCTTCCCTTAAAACCCGAGGTGAAATGAAATTTAATCACCAGCTTTGGTTGTTGGTTGGGTTTTTTCTGAGCCATCCAGTATCTAATTTCCTTCTTTTTGTTTGAAAGCAAAAGGTGAGACTCTTTACAAGACTTATCCTATTTCTCTTATTCCCTGTATCTGTTAGTCAGCCTTTGCTGATTATTTGTGCTGTATCAAGCTACAGTATATTAAAAGTGCTCTCCTCTCAAATGAAATGTCTTACAATTTAAATCTCTCACTAGGAGTGTCAGCATTGCCATGGGACATCTCCATCCTCCCAAAGCAAACAAAATTGACACAGTTGATTTGGTGTATAAATGTCTGCTGCTTTATTAAATATGCATTAAAGTGCAACAGTCATAAATTACGTGCACTCAGCCCACTCAGAACATAATGTGTACAGCTAAATAACTTTCTGCCTGTACAGCCTAAGCAATAAGGCCAACCTAAAGACTGACTGGAAGCTGAAAGTCAGTTCCCTAAAGTGGCAGCTATTGGAGTATCATTTTATCATACTGGTAAGCACCTCACCTCGCTTGTGTGGTGTATATCTGAGCAGAGGAGGGAGGGGAAGGGGAAAGTGAGATTTCTGCAATACTTTTACCTTAAATTATCCATTTCATTTACCTGTATGTGCATTACTTGACAGCGAAGGATGGGTGGTTTGCTTTTCAGATCTTTCTCTTTGCTGGAAAGAAAATCTTATCAAAAAAGGAAATATATAAATATAAATAATACAAATATATATATATATAAAATATAAACATCAGTTGGCCATGTAATGAACTATAGTTGTACTTTTCTCATTATCTCTCTTTCATTTTTTTTGTGGTTTGTTGCTTTGGGTTTGATTTTGGTTTTAGTGTTTGTTTGTAGGTTTGTTTTATTTGGGTTTTTTTGTTTGGTTGGTTGGTTTGGTGGTTTGTTTTTATTTTTGTATTTTTTCTAACAATATTGAGCAGAGAGATTTATTTGCCTGTTTCTGCTTATTCTGACTAAAATTCCCTCAAATGTTCTTAAGCCATTTTTAAAAGAAAAAGTCTTTTGTAAAAATAATTAGAACAATTATATGAAATTAGTTTGTATTATGAAAAGCAAGATAGCAAGATGCTAACTTTCTGACAATATCTGTAATTTGTGTTTATTTTATTTCCTGTTGATTCACTGCCATAAGTGTCTTGGCTTTCTCCCAAACATCTCTTGGCAACAGAGTCAACCAAATTAATTTTGTATAAGACAAGATCTACCATAGTAACTTCAAGTCTGCCTTCATGATCTTTCTAATGATCTCTTGTGTGCTGCTCTATACTTGGTTTATTTTCCCTCTTTTGACAAATGTGAAAGGAAGATCTTGGGGTACATATTATAATTATGACCTTGCTTCTTCCTTTGGAGACCACCTTTAATCTCCCATGATCTGTCATATTGGACAAGGACCATCCTGAAGAATTTATATTCTTTGTATTCCATAAGTTAGTTCTTCACTATTCTATTTCTGTTTTCATATCTAATCCTTGTATCCTAGTTAACAATTACAGTTTTCTAATACGTATTGCAGAATATTGTGTAGTTTCTTTCTTGTTTCTATTACTAGCTGAATTTACAGAATGATGCAGCTCTGACATATGAGTTGATTCTTCAGCTTTAACCATGGATCAGGTTTTTTTATTATTTTTTTCCACAGTCAGAAATTAAATATTAAGTTTTAGCATTCTATTTATCTGACCTCTTCTAAAATGATGGAAACAGACATTATATCACAACATATATTGTGCATGCTGAAAATATAGATAGGTTATTTTGAGCTCAGCTAGGTCGCTGAATGAATAACCCTTCTTTAAACCTATTCCTTACTAGCTACTCAGTGTGAATAACTAGACTGTTATAAAATCTTAGTCTGACTTCATCAATGAGATCACATTTTCAGCATCTCTGTATTATTCTTTACATGGTGTACAAGGCTACCCTTTCTCTTTTTTTCCCCCCAGATTTAGTAAAGCACAGTTTTATCTTTATGAAATAACTGATAATAAATAAATTTTTAAAAATTTCTTTTACTCCACTTACACAGATGTATTTGGCACAGAGGTTTGTGAATCTTCCAGAAGGCGGGAAAAATACTCCTTGTGGCTTTGTACAAGGTATACGGAAAGGCTTGCAATAGTGTTTAAATAATGGCCTTTTTCTGAAACAGTGGCTTATGGTTGGTTAGAAGATGTTCTCAGCCCAAACTTGTGCATGTTACCACAGGCCTCACAGAATTCTTGACAGACCTTCCATATTTAGACCTCTACATACAAATGTTCACATGATAGCCATTACAGTCAGGAGTGATCTGACATCAGAAGGTCTGAGAAGACATTGACATCCCTTGGGACAAATAAGGCTGACAGTCTTAGTTAATTGTTTTCAGTGTGTGGCTTGTGGTGGGAAGGGGACTATTATTTGACTAAAAAAGGCATCTCCTGTATGAACCACTGACCTGACTTTTAACTTCTTTCTTGAAAACTTTTTATCCACTGACCTCTGCTGAGCTCCGTAACCTTCTGATCAGCCAACCACTACTGTCCAAAAACCCTCAAGAGAGGAAAAGGACCCTTCTTTGTATGCAAGAATGTATGGCTTATGTTGTATAAAATTTTTTGTTGTATAAAATCACAGTTGCTTTACTACTGTTAGGTTTGTCTACTGGAAATATAAAGATTTCTTTTATTTTTTTTACTCTAACAACAGTGTGGCAACTTGCATGGTATTTTTCAGGCAGTCTGTGTGCCCAAACATGGCCGAGTTGAATTATTGTCCTGCTCATATAACTAGTCTTTTATATGATATAGGAGAAAAAGAATTCAAGGAGGAGAAGTACGTACAGCTACTTTCAGGCTATTTGATAAAGTCTTACTATGATTTTGGGGGCAGGAAAAGCAAAACTAATTTACTCCTACATATTGTATTCTGATAGCTGCCTAGAATGAAAGAATAAAGTGTAAAATTTTATAATTAAGTATTTAAGTATTGTAAGTTGTGTGTGCATGAAGGAGGCCCTGGAGAATGTAGCTGTCAACCTCATACCACTTTTAGGATGGTTATTACTGACATGGAAGTGAGCAAATAATTCAAACTGCTGAAATTTGCAGAGAGTGGCTGATTATTGATGAAATATGTTTTACACAGAAAAATAAACAACTGGAAAAGTATAGGTTCCACTTCTATAAGCAAAGGTAGTGTGTATCTAGGAAGAACTGTAGTAGTACAAAACTGTTGTGTGAGAAAAAACTTTGGAAAGGATTTATTGGTGAATATTTAGATGTGCTCATGTTGTAAATGGTGTTATGGTCCAACAAGTTGATGGCATCTGCAGGCACCAGTATGGAGGAGTTTTTTAGAAATAGGGAAGAGATTCTCTAAATATTAGATACAGAATTTTAAAATTTCTAACAATTATTCATCCCTTGAGTTTCTTGCTGAATTACTGCAAGAATCTTAAAAAAAACCAGTGGATTTTGTAAGGGATTTATTTTCTGATGTCACATTTTAAATTTAGAATTCATTTTGCCACAGCAGATTCTCAATTTTGAACATTTTCTCAGTTTGGTTCTCTAATTCAGTCCTTCACATAGATTGACTGGCTGCTATACTTTTCTGCTTAGCAGGGATCAGGGTTTTCTTTTGATAAAAGGCAGTTGGACATTTTTCTATTCTGTTTTGGGGGAAGCAAGTCCTTCGGCTGAATCTCTACAAATAGGATTTCCCATAAAAGAAAATGCTGGCCATTTTCCTTTTAGGCTTCCATTTTTGTATTCTTTAAAAATGTAATTTAATGTTTGTGTGTTGTCATACAAAATGTCGTGTAGCATATTGTTTCCACAAAACCCCTGTGGGGGCAGTAATAAGGTACAAAGTTGCAATTGCATGTATTACGTGGGATCGATTAGACTAGCTGGGAGCACATATCTGCATTTAAAGCAGCTCATCCTCGTTTTCAGTGCCCTTGATAATAAAATTTCTATCTTTAGCATTTTTTTTATCAATTGATTTTAGTACACTCAATCATTTAGGGTATTATGTTCAAAAGTGTACTAAGAAGATAAGTCCTAAAAATAATAAAATCCCTGTAGCAGAGGGTATGGTGAATACTTCTGAAGTTCATGTCAAGGGGCAGCCCAGCTGGTATCACAAATCAGGACAATAAACATACAGTCTCAAAGTCAACTTCACCCATGCAGGAAACAAGCTACTGTTGCGTTCTGCCTCTGTAATGATATCTCCTCTGTTTGTTCCTTCTAACATACCTTCCCTCTGCTCAGATTTTAGTGGATTTGTTTATATTTCAGTAAGATTATTGCTTAGAGAAACTGAAAGCTGTAGGGATGCCCCATGCAGTGGAACTGTTCAGAAAAGCATAATTCAGTTTTGGTCAGGAAAAGAATAAACTCTCAGTGAAAGAGAGCAAATACATCCTTTGGATTTCACTGCTCTGAGTAATGTGGGAGGAAGCTGCAAAATGTTTGTAAGTGACAGAACAAACAAAAATAAGAATATTTAAAGTACTGATTTTTTTTTTTTTTTGAGATACTTGCCTGAAAAAAACAGATGTAAGATAATCAACACTTCAATGTATAGCACATACATTTTCGACTGCATGTCCTTAAAGGACTAAGATTATTCTGTTTATTCTTTCATAATAACTAGAGATCCACATGGAGTAGATCTTGAATGAATTAAAATGTCAGTGGATCAGTAAATAATAATAATAGTATTAACAGCAATAATAATTAAAATGTATGCACACAAATGCGAAATGCACACATCTTAAATGGTAATCAATCTAGGTTTCCATGCTTTTTTCTTTCTTGTGTCTCAAGGTTGTTTGGTTTTTTTTGTTTGGGTTTTTTATATGCTAAGGCATAAACTACCAAATAAGTCTGGTAGCAAATACTTTTTCTCTGCTAGTTGCACTTTTTGAACATGTGCAGCAAGTATACTTTGTGAGAGAGCATTGGAGTTCTGAGGGAAAGTTCAGTCATGCATATAAAAGGAGTGTAACATGAGTCAGTTAAAAATGTGATGTTGCAGATTAGAAAAAAATTCAGCCAGAACTGGCCCGGGTTTCAGATGAAGCACTAGATTAATCTTGTTTATTTATGCCTTTGAAAATCTGAAAAAAGTAGTAATATGAGTTATTTGGTGCACAAGACTGCAGAGTGCCTTCTCTGCATTTATATTTCACATTGAGCCATAACCACAGAACATTAAAAAAACCTGTAACTTCTGTCCATAACTGGTATTTTTGTTCAAAAATCCTGAGGAGGAGTCAACAGTCTGATTAATATGTTTTATTTGTGTTGTGTTCTTTATTCTAGGTGCTACTTTTACAGACATTCTTAGTTGTTATGGCCATCCATTTGCTGTATTTTCCCAAGAAATACAGTCAATCTTCAGGTTTAAGTTGGGGTTTTGTTTTTCTTTTATAGACAGCTTTGCCATATTTTTTGCATTTTTTTAGTCAAAATTAGAATCAGGGTCAGTTAATAGTGAAGACAGGTATAGGGCTGATTTAGCATGGCATATATGCCTCAAAAATAGATCTGGAGATGTGTGGATACTTCCTTGATCACATCGCCTCCTGAGTGAGTGATGTTTTGCTGTTAAATTTGGGGTGCCAAATGTGGCCAGGTACATTTGCTTTTTAAAATTGCTATGAGATTTTTTTAGTATAATGCTACATGATAGAAATTTTTTAATTACTATTATATGATGCTTAGCATTAGACCCATGTCAATATCTTCCCAAGACAAGTCCATTGCCCCAGAATATCTCTCAAGTAGATACTTTGGTTTCATTTAGGTATGAGATGATGTTGTTTTGTTTTTAATAACTTTAAGAAGTTATTAGCAGTTATAAATTTAAAGTTACTACCTATCCAAATCATGGTATTAAAACAGTACCAGTGAAACAAATTATCTGCACTATGAAAATGCTTTTGAAGCTTCATGTACAAAAGTCTGAAACAGTATTTTATTTTTTGGAACTTGATAAATGGTCAGATATTAGTAAGTAAAACATTCCCCCTTATAGAGAAAATAGTGGAAATAAATACTTCTGTCTGAATGAAACTTTTTTCTTTATACTTACATTTGTAGCATAAATGACTCATCTGTTCCATTTTGTGACAAACAGATGAATAAATCTGGCAAATATATTGAACAGGTTTTACATAGCACACCTTAGAAAATAACAGAATTGTCTGTTTATAAAGGAAATTATTTATTTTAAAGGAAAGCTTCAGGTCAAACCATGTATTTTACAGAAATAGTCTTTTTAATTAGTTCCACAGTACAGAAAATATGCCATTAGAGTATCTGATTTTTTTTTTTACAAGTTTGAACAGATACAGTTTCATTGGGTAGGTGGCAAAGTGTTTGATTTCCAAGAGTAGCATAGAATACTGTTTAAAGGTTACAGGTACTGTAACCTAAAAGGTTACAGAATACTGTTTAAAGGTTACTGTTACAGGTATTAGTCACTTATCTGCCACATATAACTGAATCCAGAGGTATTGGTCCAAAAGAAAATAACAACAATCTTTTCATTGACTTAACAAATGGAGACATTTGAGTGGTTCATATAAGATCACTCTGGAAAAGCAGAGTTTTCATAATATAACGTGCAACCTGGAACCTCCTAATAGAAGATGAAAATATATTCTGACAATCAGGTGAAAGTATTTCTTAAAAAGAATTAAAAAATAGGAATCTAGAAGTCATATAGCAGGTAAAAAGTATACTGATGTAACAGTGATTCACTCATTTCTATAAACACATTTAGCCTTTTAAAGGGTCGAGTTTAATTTACAGAAAAGTGCATATTCCCAATCCCGCTCATTTAATGACATCGTATTGAAATCTCTTTCATACCTCGATACTCCAGTACTCTCTCTTATAGAGACTATTAAGGTAAACAAAGCATATATTTCTAATTAGAGTCAATAAAACAAAATGCTCAGCCTGTCCCTCTATTGGAATGCATGAAATTGTTTTCAAAATACTGGGCTTAATTCAGTTTTTTAGCATGATCTGGGGTTTAATCGACATCACGTTTACAGCATATTTTACAGTAATGTCTCACTTTACATTTTAAAACACAGTAGGATAGTAGAGGAGGAGTAAAGACTACATGACAGCTTCGATCTCTGCCACAGCTTCCCTGTGTCTGGAGAAAGATGTTACCCTTGTGCACCTCATTTTACAGAGCTGTGAAATATGGACAATTACACTCTTCCATAGCAGTTGCTTGGACTTTTGTCAGTGTGCTACATATCATCTAGTTCTATTCCATGATGCTATGCATTAAAACCTTGAACGATTAAGAAAGTTATTAGGCTATAATTAAGAAAACGCTGCATGAATATGCAGAGTTCCAAGGGAAGGCTGATACAGATAGTTAAAGTTATTGGATGTGTTTTTCTAGAGTTTTCTATAGAACAAGCTGCAAGACTGAACAAACTCTGGGAAGATTCCTTGATGATTATGATTTTACAAGACCTTATAGGTGATTTTAGATGTTGATGCAAGGAATAACTTGGCTGGCTGTTGTAGTTTTTTTCCCTACACAGTGTTGGTTCTTCTCTTGCGGAAGCTAATATGGAACCTCCTGTTTTTCTTCCATGAGTATTTCTTATGTAAGAGACTGAAGACATGCATGTTATGTGGTGTTATATAGCAAGCTGTGTACAACCATTCTTTCAGTGACAGTAGGTTTTTTCCCCCATGTGTGTACTGAAAGAGGTCTTCCTATTATAGCATGATTGCATATAGAGGGCCAGTTCATAATCATACCATAGTGTGATCAATTATTTATGGAATACATTAATCATATGTGGAAGACATAATTATAAGAGACAATCAAATATTGAAGGACAGTTCCTCTCTGAACTTTACAGTTGGCATCCTGTGTGCAGTTATCTGGGCTTCGTTTCTGAGGAATGACTGAAGTCTTAGCACTGTTACCTGTTTTTGCTCGGGGTACTATCCTGTGATCCGCTTTGTTTTAAAGGCAGCTGATAGATCCCACAGTGTCAGTGCTGATGTGAGTCTCCTTCCCCTGTCCGTAAGGACACCATCCATCAGTGCCATCAAAGCTATCATCCTGCTTCATGTTTGTGAGGGAGCTGTGTGAAGTGTTTACACCTCATAGTTTGCCAGTAAATGACAATGAGCATCAGTTTGTATCTCATGAGTTTGAAACTTTCATGAAGATGAATGTAGTGTGTCACATCAAATAAGCTCAGTGCCCTCCATTTACGTATTGGGAACCTGTCAGAGCTCCCCCTTCGTGGAGTTCACTGCTATTTCAGCAGAAGCATTCACTGTTAACAGAACAAATCAGTTACCATTTCCTGCATGCTAGTGTGCTTTTCCTGGGTATTTGTAATATTTAATCGAGTGGATTATTAGTAGTGATTTATTCTTTTATATTCCTGTGTCTGAAAAGCTCATATTGGTTACTTAAAGAAATCTGAAGGCTATATTGAGCTCGTTTTCTTTTGCATATATGATTTCACAAATTTTTCTGTCAATGTCACATGGGAATATTTTTTGTCAATTTTGTGTTAGTTTGCTGTACTGGAAGTGAAGATCAAGAAATTTAAACTGTGGGAGCTTGTGGGAGCATATCTAGACACTTTGAAACCTTTACTTTTTTGTTTTTTAAAACATTTGCTTTGGGTGTTGCTTCGGTTGACTTCTGGCATCATACAGAGCACCATCTTAGGATGTAGTGTGTGAACAGGAATAATAGTAAAAAATAAGCACTGTTTTTTATTGATTTGTTTTTTCTGCATAAATGTATATATATATAAAACCTAGGACTATACATGCTGTTTCTATTCCCGTTATTTCTTAAAGATTTACAAGACTATTTTTCTTGAAGTACTTATTTTTAAAGCAGAAGGCTAGGGAAGCCAGCCGTAAGTGCTACACTGAAAATTGAAAATAATTTGGCTGATAGTATAAACTGAACAAAACTGTTTTCCTCACGTATATGGAAAGCTCACTAGCAACTTCCTTTCATTCAAAGTCTATCGCCCTTTTCATGACAATTCTGAGAATATTTTAAGCACAGAGTATATCTGCATATTTTCTATTTCCTTCTGCTGTATGTCTCTTCTTCCTCAGCTAAAAACTTGCCCTTCTGGTTTTGCTAGCCCTTGTTTTGTCTCACATGTGGAATTATATTACGATTTCTATGTGTCAAGGTCCATTCCTTTTTATGGTAGTCTGATGTGCCTACTAGAATTTCATGTACTGTAAAGCTAATGGTTAAAAACTTTTTTAAAAAAATTTTTTGTTATATGCAATTCCATGGATGGCTCTGCTGTTAATATACTTGTTTTAAATGACCCTAAAAGTGAGCTCTTCAGGCCAGTTAAGCAAGCTGACAGAAAGTAGGAATGTAATGAAGAATTTTTAATATAAATAATAGCAAAAAGAGTTTAAATTTTTATAGCGATACCTTACCATGACCAAATGAAGTCTACAGCAGATGGAGAAACAGACCTTAAATTCTCTAGATTTCAACTCTGGTACAAACAACAAGGGATGAACTTTAATGTCTTGTACCTCATTCACTGCTTTTATGTTTTGTACAAGAAAGTAGACAGCAGTCTGAGCAGTTTCACATTTTGAATCCCATGATATTGTGTTTAAGACACTTCTCCATATAACTTTTTTTATTTTACTGACAGAATTTACTGACAGGAAGGAAAGAAGGAAGGAAGGAAGAATTTAAAATTAAAATAGCAAAACCATGCTAGTGTTCATAGGCTTATGAGCAGTATCAAGATTTCTTGGTTCAGCTTTTGGCTTTGTGTGGAAACATGGTTTGGTAACTGTGGAGAGCACAGCCAAACAGATTTGAAATTCATCATGGCTGAGTGCCTGCAACTTGGATCTGTTCTGTTAAAAACCTGTGGTTTGGTTCTTGCTGCCCCACAAATGACAGGTCCTGAGTTAATCCATCTGCAAAGTATGGCAAATGATACTTATCTCTTTCTTAATGAGGCCTTGCTGCATAATAAGGGTTATGTAGTGCACAGAATTATAAACGTCAGATGAGGAGCTGCAAGTAGAACTTGTGGCTCACTGCCCATCATGTTTTTGCTAGGTCAAAGGGTGCTTTGCAGATGTAATTTGCTTGTGTACTCTGGAGCTGTATATGAATTTTTGTGAGGCTGAGAGTATAGTGGATGCAATTAGCATATTGGGAGTTCCACGAGCTCTAGGCATGCCTAATGCAGTTAGTAGCTCAGTGTGTTTGGAGCAAAAAACTCAGAATAGTTGGTTTGTCTGGAACTGTGGGATTCAACTACTCTGAGTGCAGGTTTAGTTCAGTTGTGGGAACGACTGAAGAACTCCTGCTGAAAAACTAGGGAGGACAGAAAAGAGGTAACCTAGGCAGAAAGAGAAATTGTGGATGATTATAGACAAAAATATTGATGTTTGGCAAAAATACAAGAACTTTATAATTCAAGTTGATAAACATCTACTGAAATCACTCACCTGAGATTATGGGTTTTCTTTGTAGGGAAAAGGTTGCAATATGTCAAAGGGATTTTTTTCGTGTAAGGAATGCTGGAATATATTGTAGTAAGGCCTGTTTTGCATTAGCAAATGTTGAAGAATGGTTGAGCTGGACAAATATAACTTATAAAGACACCTGTAAGTGGTACAAGGCCCTTTAAGCAAATGCTTAGTTGATGTTAATTGCCAGAATTTTGTTGAAACTGATGGAGATATAATGCATGTAAGCTAAGGAATTAGTCCCATGAGAGAAGATTCAGGTTGATCTCTGGTAACTGTGTGGCAGTGGGGGCATCTTCTACTTATGGTTCTCTTGCATTACCTGTTCTTGGTTTCCTGACATTGTTGATGATCTGAAGACACCTGACTGAAGCTGGGTCACATAGATCCTCATCTATGCAGGATGAGACTCATTTGTACCTGCTCACATTTGTCTTCATGACTTATAACTAGCAGCCTAGCCATTTCTGAAGTAGTAGGGCTAAGGGGCATTTAATAGTGAGCATTCAATGTGATTTAATATTTGCAAGTACATGGCGCATATTTTATTTTCACTGAAGTTATCAGTAAAGCCCCATATTCCATAAGATACTAATACAGTATGGCAGATGTAAGTATATCATAGAGGGAGGAAGAGAGCTAGAGTAGTCATATGTAAGCTATTAGTTTAATTATATTTTTAAGTGGTTCCTTAAATTGGTTACTTGAACTGTGTTTCCAGTGTGTGTAGAAGAAACAGTAGAAAATAATTTATCTGAAGGCTTCAACCTTTTATTTAAGTCAACAGCACATAAAGCATTTTAAGTTTGCTTTTTATTGTTGAAGTCCCATAATCTATGAGGCACACTTGGTCATAAAGTAGCTTGTTATTAAAATATAATATCGTGTTCATCTGTGATTATTATTTTAATTCAGTGCTCAGTTGACTTACACAAAGCTGCCTGAACTCTTTCCGTAACCACTCTCCATTCGCCTACATTACATTTAATTTATACGAAGATGATAAAAAATTTGATTTATTTTACAACAGATCAGTAATTGTGCTCTACAAATAAGTCCGTAATGATAATCAACAGCATTTTCAACATAATTTAATTTGTCTTCTCCCGAGAGGTAGTTAAATGCAGTAATAATAACACTACTGTTATGGACTCTGCTGCAGTTAATCATGGCCTGAATATGCAGACAGCCCCAATATTGTATTGACAGAAATTAAATTAACCATCAGCTTGGGCAATCAGTGGCTGTACAGCTATTAAAAGTAATAAAGGCAACAAACCCCAACCATAGCCAATTACATTTTGACATATAAATGAAAAAAGACAGATGCTTTTGATTTGAAATTTTTATTTCATTGGAAGTAAAGAAGACATATCTTTTCATATACATTATTTCCCATGCCTTAATTAACCAATAATACACACCACAGCCTAAGAATCATACTGGCATAATGTAATATCACAGGTATATTTTGAGTGCATCCTAATCCAAACATTTCATTATCTCCATATTCAGTGGCTTGGTATAGCGTGTTATTGCAAATAGTATGTATCAAAATGCATAGAGAAGACAAGGTGCAGCCAACATTCAAAAATAATTTCAAGAGACTGGAAAGAAGTATCTCTTCAGTTTGAGTGTGGCAGGCTTTTCTTTAAATCCTGCCAATATGAGAGGCAAAACTCAAATTTTCTAAAAATGTTAAGGACTTGATGTGTTTTGGAGAGGAGAAAGGAAGAAAGAGTTATTACTTTTACTATATAGGTGGTTAGTAGTTCATAAATTTTTTCTTGCCAAGAGACAGGTGTTTCATTTTTCACAAGTTTCACAGATTTACAGTTTCATAGGATCATTGTGGTTGGAAAGGACCTTTAAGATCATCAGTTCCAATAATTAACCTCACACTGCCAAGTACACCACTAAGCCACATTGCTAAACACCACATCTGCCATCTGACATTTTTCCTAATATTTTTGCTCCTCTAACACAACTTTAGGCCATTTCATCTCCTATCACTTCTTACTTGAGAGAAGAGAAAAACCCTCACGTCAGTTCAACTTCCTTTCAGGTAGTTGTAAAGAGAAATAAGGTGTCCCCTCAGCCTTGCTTCTCCAGGCTAAACAACCCCAGTTTCCTCAGCCACTCCTCATAAAACTTGTTCTCTAGACCCTTCCCCAGCTTC
Source organism: Heliangelus exortis (assembly GCF_036169615.1). NCBI lineage: Eukaryota > Metazoa > Chordata > Aves > Apodiformes > Trochilidae > Heliangelus > Heliangelus exortis. The sequence goes on along the minus strand of NC_092426.1, from coordinate 13,644,393 downwards.
ATTGCTCTTCTCTGTATGAGCTCTAGCTCCTCAATGCCCTTCTCATGGCCCACTCACAGTAATGGCCAATCACTTCCCTAGTCCCCCTGGCCACACTACTTCTGATAAAAGTCAGGATGCTGTTGGCCTTCTTGGCCACATGGGCCCACTGCTGCCCACTGCAGCATATTGAGCTGGCTATTGACCAACATCCTCAGGTCCTTTTCCACTGGGAAGCTTTCCACTTGCTCTTCCCCAGACCAGTAGCATCACATGGGGTTATTGTGACCCCAGGTCAAGTCCCAACATTTAGCCTTCCTGAATTAGGTTTTCATAATTATATCTATTTTGTTTAGGGAAAAATACACTTATAAGTGTGTTCAAAAGTGGCTAGTTATATAAATATTAAACTATAAAGTACAATTTAAATACCTATATGAACTACTCTATATGATAAATTATTAAAAAATTGTGTTTATATAGGGAAATACAATAGGTCACACTTAAGGTTTATAGATATTTTAGCAGGAAGCAATGTTTTTACTTCAGCAAACCAGAGGAGTTAAGAGGTAACAAAATCTGAATATATGAATGTCACTGATTTACCTTTGAGTAGTTTCTGAAGAGTTACTGATTGAAAAATATGCATTTCAGTTTACTGTGGTTTATATCTTATGGTGAAAACAATATCTCAGAATGCAAGTGAAATAAAATAACATTACATGTCATTATTCTTTATCAAATTCAAACCCGTCACATATAAGGTTATTTTGAGAATTATAGACTTATCTTTCACTTTAGACAATGTTTCATAGTCTTATGTGGCAGGTATGTGGTGTGCCAGTAACTTGCTGAAGTTTGAAAAACTTGACTTTTGTACAGTCATGTTATGAAGACCAAAGTCACCGTGTTGTAAAAGGGCTTTATAGATCAGAACGGAATTTGGTTGCCTAACCCAAATCCATAAGAAGCTTAGTCCAGATCCAATGAAAAACATAAATACCTGCTTAATTTGACACATACTATTACTGAATTCATATGATTTCTTAAATTCTTGAGTATTTTGCTAGAAACGGGCCTTAGCCAGAAGTGAAAATAATTCTTCACCTCTAAATCTTTTTGCTCCTTAGACTTATTAAATTCAATACAGTTCACTTACATAGAAAAGGAGAATAATCCTGCAGGAACTACAAGATAAAATTCTGTGGCTTGTGTTATGCAGGTCAAGCTAGGAGCTCAAGGGTTTTAGAAATTCTCTTCTGGCCATAAAGCCCATGAACTGAAGTTCTTAAGAAGTTTGCCCAAGGCAAAGACAGATTTTAAGCAGCCCTGACTATACAAATGTAGAGACATGGAAGATGTTTTCATTTTTAAAAAATCAAATTGCCTGTGAGCAGCAGAACATGCAAGGCCAGGTTTCCTAGGGTGCTTGTTGGGTTTTACGAGACCCAGTGAAGCCCCAGGAACTCCTGCAAACTTCAGACAACCTGTATGTCAATCTCACCAGCACATGCTGGCTGGCTGGCTGCTGCCAGGGGGGATATGTGATGGGAAAATTCTCTCTGCTGTTGCTAGATGGGAATTCATAAGGGACTTCCCTTATTCAGTCACTGATTTTCACAAAACATCCAGGAATTTAATTATCTTTAAGTTTTACTCTTTCAAATGCAGCTGCAATTGGCCAGCAGTTTGAAAAGGTGCAAAGACAAACTGACAGACATATGAGAAGGATTCCTCTTATTCCACAAGAAAGCAGGCCAAAATGCAATTCTCTCCAGCTGTTTTGAAGTCAGTCATTCTGTAGTGTATGTGACAAATCATGATGTTATAAAGGCTTTATTGGACCTCATCTGGAATCATCTTTGTAGACAGCGTATTCTTGCCTCACCTGTTAGCAGCCTATCTGTGGCAAATTTCTTCAAAGACAAAATTTTGGAGTACTTTTTTGATGTACATTCTGTGTAACATCTGCACTTACATCTAAATATAAATATAATAATATGCCAACACATGTTAATGTTTAGGTGTAGGGCTGTGTCTAGGTATGTCATGTAGTGCCAAATTCAGACCTCCTTAAGTAGTCCAGGATTGAAAAATTCCTTTTCTAGTTATGTTTCAGGGCTTTAATTTCCTTAGACTTTGTAAATACTTTTATTTTATTATTATTTATTTCCCGAAGAACAATGGTTTTGTAAGTATGTAGTACATGAGGGCCAGTATCTATTATGACACTTCTTGTGAGGAAAGACAGATATATCACTCAAGGCTATTTCAGTGATGAGTTATCTCTCTCCTCTGTAGTCATGAAGATGCATGTCATAACAGAGATCAACTATCATTGTAATGTAATTTTTCTCTATACAGCTTGTGTGTAAATGGTGTTGATTGCTGACAGAAACTCAGAGGGTGGGAGATAAGATTCCTGGTACTCACAGGGCAGGAAATACTACTTAGGCAGTGAATATTATATTTGATGCATATTTGCTTCCCTTCCATCCTGCAACCTTCTTCCATGTTGTCTGCAAATTTCCATAAAGCAATCCATTGCATTAAAATGCAATCTGGAAATTCTGTTCCCTCATATACTCCTATGTGTTCAGTTGTATTTTTTTCAGAAGAGTAAGATACACAACACAGACATAAACAACAGGCTGCAGCTGCATTAATTGTAAATTGATTCAATGTGATAGGAGTCCTATTATAACAGCCTATGGGAAAATAAAATAAAACAGTCTTAAACGTGCATACTGGATGGAAAGGCTACTTTTTGCCAACTTCAGAATTAAACATTAGAGTATTTCAGCCCTTGCTCTCCCTAACTCTAGATGTGGAACAATTTGCCAGGCAATTACACAAGACAAATCTAGAAAATCTGTGCTTGTAACCAGCCAGAGTATCAAACCAATTGTTATTTCTTTTTTGGCCTCTTAAATCATAGTGATCTGGGCCACCAGTAATATTTTAATACAAACAGCGACCCAGTAAATTAAGCCACAAGCAAACCTAAGCCATACCTAAACCAAAAAGTCTTCCAGTATTGCCAGTTATTGCTTTCTGTGAAAAATTAATCTCAAATTTCTTCAGTCCTGTTTCAAAATGGTCTCATCAGGGTAATAGAGAATCTGCTAATTTTAAGGAACTTCTAGAGAAGGTGAGTGAAAGCAAAACATGAGACCAAACAGTCTTGCAACTAGGAAATTGGAAACTATCCTTTGGCTCCACAGGTCAACTAGTAAAAAAAATTAGGCTACATCTTACCATTTTGCTCTCAGTGATATCAGGGGAGGTGACCCCTATGTTTATATGTCACCTTTTTCACCTGTTTAGGAAAGTTCTGATTTTTTTCCTATGTGGCACCTCAGTCATGGTTTATGATTCTGTTTTAAAAATACTTTCATGTGTTACTACCATCCTTTCTGAAACTGAGGAGTTTTGACTACATATTTGGATTGTCTGTGCTTTCGAACTTTGACATCTTACCACAATTCAGTAACACCTCAGCAGAGGTGTAGATTCTAGGAGGAAATCATCATGCATAACTTGGAAAATTGTAGATTGGAAGAAGGAATTGCTTCAAATACAGAGTTTGTTCATATTGCCATTTCTGTCTAACTTTTTATTTTTATCTAATATTAATGAAAGCATACCCAGATTGGTACATAAGAAAACTCAAAGACTCTGGAGAAAAACTGGTACTGATATTACACACTGCACTCTCTCAAAGAGATAGGACATAAAACTACACATGTGGATCTGTTGTATTGGAGTTGATCAGTCAGTAAGCTGGGGATTAATTAACTGTCCACTTTCAGTAAACACAAAAATTTATTATACTTTCCTTGGGAGTGAGTTCCTTAAGGCAGATGCCACAACCGCCGTTCTGCTACCTAGACTGCATGATTGAGATACCCAGCTGTTTGCATTATTACCAACCTCTATATGAACACAGATACCCACTTGCTCACAGGACATGCCATGGGAATGGGAGGTGACATTTGGCTGGATCTAGAGCTACAGGCTTGCTGTCCAAATGTATCCGTACAACTTAATCAGTGGGAAGAAATAGCTTGCTTATAAGCAGCAGCTGAACACTAAGCATCGCTCTTGTTCTGCTGGCAATGTCTAGAAACCAGAGTGGCAACAGATCAAAACATAAAACCATAACTTAAAGAAACAGAATGATATTTTGATAGCACTTGTTTTAGAATGCAATCACATACCAGCTTGATTTTAAGTGTGTTGTTATTCTAAAACTGTAACAGCTGAAAGAGCCCTTGTCTGGATAAACTTTTTGTATTAGCTGTCAGTTCCTCCACTTTTGTTCATTCCTAAAAAGTGCTGAAGGACATATTTCCTTAATATTTCATTATGGTTAAGTAGTTGCTAGACTGAAATATCTGATACTGGAGTCTAATTCTTCTCCTGTTTAAATTTTGCTGTAATTCAACTCAAATAGCACAGACAGCAGACTTGTAATGCAAACTCAAATCTTCTCAAAAAGAGAAATATTAAAGGTAGCATGGTCACTATAAGCTTTCAGGTTTTCTGAGTATGAGACTTCACTAGGGAAAAGAAGCAGAAAATACCACCTCTAATTTCTTCATCCTTCTGGAAACCTTTGATTTCAAAAAGAACTCATGGACATGCTGTAAACTGCTGCTACATTATTTCTCTCTTTCACCCTTGCTTTGCCATCTATTCCATTGCAGTATTTCCTTTCTGTCCATGACATCATCTTAACCTTCATAGGGGAAGGGGGAAAAGAGACAGAAAAAGGAAAAAAAAAAAAAAAAAAAAAGACAACAACCGCCCCTCCCCCCCCACTACCCTGGCAACAGAAATACCTTTAAGTGTAACATAATTATCATCTCTCTGCCCTTTCTCCCCCCGCTGGGACTATTCAGCAAACCCTACAACATACACTTAAATCTTCAACTTCTCAGAGACACTACACGCAGATGGGAAAGATTTGATTAAAATTACAGTGCTTTAGGTTCAACTTCACCTATTAAGAAAAAAAAAGATTCTGTTGCTGGACTTTTTTCCCTGAGAAATAACTAGGCCACAGTAATTACAGACAGGGCCCTGCTGTGCACCATGAATAGGATTCCTGGGGTGGTATTTTCCTGTTACCTGTCTATCTAGGGCTGTTGACATCAACATGAATGATAACTATGCTAGGTCCCCCCCCTTTTTTTTTATCATTATTATTTCTTCTTTTTATACCTTAGAAAAAGAAGGGGAGGAGAAAGAAAATAAGTCATAAGTGTTGTGATTTACATTTTTTGTGTCAAAGATGCTTTTATGTACTTTTCTATACATCTGTGTGATTATTTTCTCAAAAGTTTTTTTTCTTGAAGTTGAATTTGGACTTGAAGCAAGGAAGAGACCAACACAAGGTGAGTAATAGGCACAGAACATTAGGCACTGTGGTAAATGTTAACACTTTTCCGAGTATCTAAATCAGTAGGAGCTTTCATTTTTGAGCATTGACCCACTTTAAAAAAATTGCCTTGTACAATTAGATGTTCTCCACCAAATTAATTTTGTTTGCCTTTCAAGTCATGTTAAAGATCAAATAAAAATCTTATTTTATTAGCATTTCAGCTGACACAAGTCCTGAACTACTCAGCAAAACTTTTACTATGCACTACATTGCACTTGTGAAGTGGAGACTGGAATTATAGCTGATGGCACACCCCAGAAATTGAAAAGAATATCTAAACAAGAAAGTTAAGGAAACGGCAATAAACATAGCGAAAGAATGTTAGGATGGGGCTAAAGGAAAGTAATGGAAGGTTAGACTGAGCTCTGACCATAACTGGATTGTATGTAGGAGACTCATGAAATTTAGTAAGGGTACTGTCTCGAAGTATTGCAAAAATGGAAAAAGCTTAAAGATGAAAGAGAATAACAGCAGGAGCTGGGATGGAATACATGTAATGTTTGTTGGAAGAAGCAGACAAAAGACAGCAAGGACAAAGTCCTTCTCTCTTGTTAATCTGTACTTGTGGAATAAGTATAAAGCACCATGTCCAAACTCTCCAGCAGAGTCTTGGTAAGCTCAGACAAAGCTCAGACTCAACTAATAATGGAAAGTTGAGGCACCTCATAAATCATGAGAGATGGGAGTCTGGATATGTTGCTTAGATGAATGGGATGCAGAAAGAATCTCAGACTCAGAGTTTCACTGTGAGGGCATAGTCAGGGGGACCTGAGCTGAAGAGGGTTCTGTCTTTATGGGTCTGAGTGGCAGACAGGCTGTGCATGTTGTCTGCAGTGACTGGGCAGAATGGGAGGAGCTCTTTATTGCCCATCTTAGGCTAGAGTGGACTAATTTACATCTGGAAATAATTTATATATTATATCTTAAATTACATTATATATATATTATATATATATTATATATATTATTATATCATAAATTACATCTGGAAAGATCCTTAGGCTGGTAAGAGAAACAAGAATTCATAAGATACCTGAGATCTTAGAGTTCAGCCATGAAGGGATGCCATTGGCTGGCTGCAAAAAATTACAGTGCTGAAAAAATTCAGAGACTGTATTGCTTCCTTTCCATTTGCTATAGGCATGTTAAAGATGAGAGTGTTATTCCAACAGCAATCTTAAATAAACAAAAGTTAATGGGTTTGCTCTGGGGGTTGGTATATCAGGAGTTGGAGAATGAAAATTCATGGTATTTTCAGAGGTGAAAAAAACTCTAATGATTTCCAGAAACACCTCTTCAAGAGAGGAATGAAGAACAGGAAGAAGTATTTGGGTGAGACTTAGTTCCCTATGTACCTCTCATATGAAATGGACATTAATGTTTATGACCTTTCCTCTCTAATTATTGACAGGGAGAGGGCTGAGAGATCAGTCTTGTGGATGAGAGCTAACTCCAGGCATGTGAGGTGCCCTTGCTTTCTCAATTGGGGCAATAGGAAACTCATCTGCACAGTATTGTGCTTATGAGTCACATCCTCCATAATTTTTTCATTCCCTTCGTATTTTGGTGGGAAAAATTAATCGCTGATTTTATTTTCTATATATTGTCCTGAACTTCCATTCTTCTGTAGTATTTTTGTGCCATTTTTTGTCTCATGAGATTGTTTCCTCCCTTACCACAATAGCTATTCCTATTGCCATGTTTGGCAATTGATCCATGTATCAGGGTCTAAAGTCCTGTGATGAACTTGAACACTCTAAAGGCAAGACAAAGCCCTTTTGTGTCTCTTTGTTAGTTGAAGGAGTGGCTTCTGCCCTTTGACATGTGCAAGGAAAGGGCAGAACTATCTGCCCTTCTTCAGGGTAGAACTATCAGTCTCTCTCTTTTCATCTCTCCCTGTCTATCACTCCTTCCTTAGTTTCACAGCAGTAATTCAATGTCCCTGGCAGTGAAAGAATTGCTCCTGAAGCTCTTACATATATTTCTTATTTATTTATTTATTTCACACCTTCTGGACAAATATGAAATATAACCTTGGGGTTTCCCAAGTACTCTCACGGTTCTAGTGATAATAGATTTGTGCATACTGTAGTGATGCTGAGCTGATCCAGTTGCATTTAATTCACATTAATTGCAACCTTTTACTCAAAATAGTGTAGCTCTGATCTAAACCTATTAAACTAGTGATATATAGACAAAGAGATTAATATAGCTTAGAAGAATATAACCTTTGTCCATAGAAATGTCTTAAGATACTGAGTTTTATTCAGTGGGTTAGATTTGTAGAAAGGTGTGTTTTGGATGGAGACACCTAATTGTACATATATAAAGATCAAAATATATTGTATGTATATAAATTGTACGTATGTATATAAATTGTACGTACATAAAGATCAAATAATCTCAGTTTAGATTTGATGCTTTAGATTACACAGGGAATTAAGGATAGGACCCACAAAATGAAGAGGTAAACTAACAGTTAAAGCAGAAAAAAATATCTTTGCTTGTATTTAAAAATACAACTCCTCCTACAGGTGTCATGCTGACTGGACAGAAAAAGTAAAACCGATTTCTCAGGTTATACCAAAGATGCATATTCTCTTTTTTTATTTGTAAGTTTTTAAGTTGCATTATAGCCTTACCATGAACAAAGTTCTGAACTGTCTGTATCTCTGAAACAGTATTTTTACTTCAGGGAACAGATAAGCCAGATGAACTTATTTATTATATTTGTAATGCACTTGTGATGCCTGACAACAATTGATATTATATCAGCTAACAATTTGGAATTAGTTAGAATTTAAGAGAATTTCTGAATTAATTACATTGAAATTCCCTGAATAACAGATTTCCATTAAAATTTGGCTCTAAGAGCCAAGGTTTTCTGAATAAGACCTGGTTTTAATGGAGCTTCATATAGCTTTAGGTCAATGTTATTGGATTGATGCTGAATATTCCAGAAATTAATTTTAATGTTAAACACCGCAGCCCCTAGGACCTAATGTTGTGGTTAAAAGACACAGAACTGAAAAAGCCACAGTGCCTCAGTACCTGACTCCTGGAAGGTGAAATAACTGGAAGAAATTAGATGATTATGGGAAATTACAGGAAATTAAGCCTGCTTCAGGCAAAGGCAGAAAATTTCTGATATACCCACTAGTTTGAGTTATTCAAGAATGCTATACCAGTCAGGCATCTGTAAATTAAATACACTTTAGATACACATTGTCTAGTGTCCTTGTCACCTGCTGTAGCCAGTCTGTGCTGATTCAGAAGGCAGTTCTCTTGCTGCTGAGCACTTGTGAATTTAGAAGACATAAATCTTTCCTGACCAAGTGAAGCCCTGAAGTATGGGTTTTGATATTACTCCTTGCCTGAAAGTAGAATTCATAGTAATTTAATAGAACTCCTTTAGGGATCATGTAGATGTACAACTCAAAACAAAAGTCATCTACTGTATCCTCCTCTGCATCCCTGCTGGGATTTAAGATGTGATCCCAGCTCTTTGCTCAGCAGTGGTTGTTTCCATTTGAAATCTCCAAACAGGTGAGTAGGGATATTTGCCCCCATAAGGACACTAATGCATCTGAACATCGCTGCCCAGCCCCCCCACGCTGCCCACAGCCCAGGACCCAGTTTCATCTCTCAGCAATGCCACAGCCTGGACAGTCTCCTGCTCCCCACAGCCATGTCCTGTCCTGGCCATGGGTATCACTAGTTCATTGTAGGCCAGCATCACAACTGATAGTCCCCATGGAGATAGGTATTCAGTGCTGGGGTCTGGGACTGCCACTGCTGCCCCCACAGCTGCTTTGCTCCTGGATGGGATGGTGTGATGTGCCTCTTAACTCCAAGCTCCCTGACCTGAGGGATCAGTGTGTCCTTTCTGTGCTACCCACACATGCCATTTCTGGTGCACTTGCTGTCTTCAAAGAGGCATGAAATAAAGATCAAATATTTTTTCTGCTGGTCAGATCTCACTGAGGGCTTTGCTCTATCTGTCTCTTGAGTTGCCTAAAGGGGATATTCCTTGTTTCAAGATTGCCATGTCTCACATGTGAGACATTCAGAAAACATTTTAATCTTTCCCACATTACTAGACCGTGGTTGCAGTGGGTGAATTGTCTGCATGATCAAAGGCAGAATGAGAAGGATGGCATTATAAGACTTGAAACTGGGTCATATCCCTTTGTTTCCTCCTCCTTCATTTAGTTCCCTCAGTTTCTTCTATCATCAGACAGAAACTGATGACTTGGAAGTCCAGGCAACTTCTATGTGGCCATCTGGTACCACTGCATCCAAAAAAAAAAAAAAAAACGGGTCCTTTTCCCTGCCTTTTCTTATCATTATAGAAGAAATGTTCTGCTCTACTTACCAGCAGATCCATTACCAACATACTTCCTCTCCAACCTTTTAGCATGCACCCACTGCTTAACCTTTGACTTTAGAAAGACATGCACACTCAAGAAGGTCCAGTGTAAGCTGTATTTTGTAGTTAAAGATACAAAGTGAGGAGCATATGAGAACAGTTACGTTGACATCAACAAATACCTTGTGTTGTGATGGTTGCATGCCTTGGAAAACCATCTCCTAAAGTAGTTTTGAGTATTTTTCTGCTGAAAGGGTTTTTCTTCCCCCATCTAAGTTGTCCCTATAAAAACAGCTATGTGCAATGGAAGATCCAGCAGTCCAGGCTGGGCCAGCTTGAGGGGGTATCTGTCAACTGAATCATATGAACTTAAAGAACAACTTAGTGAGGGGGGGAAAAAAAAAAATTAATATCAAGCAGTCTTTGCATTTGTCCAGTCTGTAAAGTATACTGTCTTATTTTGCTGTAATTCTGCTACTTAATAGGAGCTGTCTCATTATCATTGTATCTTTTGATTTCACTCTGGTGAATTCTTCACACAGTGCTGATCAGTTACTCTTATAAGTAATTCTCTTGCTATAACACAGGTGCTTCTTTGAGGTGCTGAGTGATACACAGTCTGGTCAATACCAATCCTTTGTTTTATAAACGAAACTGTGGATTTTATAGATCAGAGGTATTTATTGAATCAGTATCGAGAGTAAAAAGTCCTGTGAATTTTCACATTTTGCAAATAAGTCATAACCTGGTGAATCTGAATTTGATTTGTGTCTATATAATGAGTTTAACTCAAGGGAAAACTAAGTATTTTGAACCTGGTGCTTCATGGCTTTCAGTACTAAGAACTTATGCAACTGAATTCAGTATAAAAATAGTATGAAACAATTTTCAAAAAAAAAATGTAGAAGTTTTTGCACAACTTTATGCAAAATAACTTCTTATTATACCACAGTTCAGAGCAGTTTAGTCTGCAATAGTGCTTTCAGGTAAGAACTTAAAATTGGAGGTCATGTTTTATCCTCATGAATATTAAATATCCCAGGATTATTTTCATAATCATACAGATTTGTAGGATGCCCTTGAGCAGTGCTATCTTTCCACCAGTACAGGGCAGTTCTTAACCCCAGCACAATCAAACAAGTGTATATAAATTGAGACTATGCTTTGAAAACAGTAAAATTAGAGACATAATAGGAATTTTGAGGAATATATATGAAAACTGTAAAATCCATTGCAAAATCACTTGCATAGCATAAATCTCTTGGATTCTGTGAATCCTCTCTTCCTATTGTCTGTTTTTGGAGAAGCTCTGTATGCTTGGACACATCCTTGCTCATGAGCAGGATATAGAACTAAATAGTACAATACCTGTCTTTTCCCCTCTCCCATTCCCAAGAAGCCTTTGGGGTTATATTGTAGTGAAAAATCCTAGGGTTGAATACTGGCATTGTGCTTGAATGTTCACTTCCCTGCAGATTTCATTCTGGGGTTTCTTTCCATAGAAACATAGAAGCTGGACTGACTGGGTCTCATCTTTCTTTCTCCACTTGTTCTATCCTGCAGATATTGTGAAAAAGAGGGATGTGACCCTAGTGCGTATCTTGTTCTTTAAACCTATGTCTTCTGTAGTCATTCTTGCTCTCCTTATTGTCCTAGTGCACTTTAAGGAGAAAGAACTAAGTCAAAAGATTTTGATTTGTTTGGACACAGGCTGTAGACCCATGGTCTCAGGAATTCTGAGCATAAAGGATACTGTTAAATATAAGTCAAAGATTCTTCTGTCTCAGAGTAAAGCTGTTTCTTTACCGTTCTTAGCAAAGAAGATAGTAGGACAAAATGCAAAATTGTTTTCAGCGTGAAAGAAAAAGTAATTTTTGTACGATGATTGATTTGTAAATTCTGTAGAGACCTATACTCCATACTGTTTGGTACTGGACTAGACAGGCTCCAGGCTCCATCTAAGATATATTCACTGTACTCAAGACTATTTTTAAATACATCTTAGATTTATTTATGACTGTATCTTAGATGACATCTTCTTCAGATCTCTACATCTCAGGAAATTTTGCAAAACTGACCTAAAAGCATCTTCTGTGATGTATGCAGATATTTTTCTCATCCCTTCTCTTTCAACTGAATCTAGTAGCTCCAACATATTAGCATGTATTTTGTTTGTATACAGTCAGCCACCTATGAACATATATATACAGAGAGTATTTGGTAGCTTTGCGACCTTGAGATAGAAGCCATTCATCAATGACTAACCTAAGAATACACATCCTGGTATGTTTTATTCATAACCCTATATGTGTGTGTAAATATACACATATATGCAAGTAAATATTCATTTTGTACATATTGCACATTATAATGACTGCAACTTATAATTTCAAAACTGAAAACCGGTGGGAAAAATTCTTACAGGAGAGAACTGTTTTCTCCTTTGATACCTTTCCAAATTGATGTTTCTATCTCATTGTTTTTGTGTTTGTTTTTCACTTTATTTAAAAGATTTTAAAAAGGGATATTATTTAACAAAGAAGAAAACTTTACCACTTTCTCATGTAAAACTAATGTGACAATAAAACTGTCAACAAGGAGGCAAGATCAGTCTCACAAAAATCTCGAAACCTCTAAGTGGAATTTGCATAAAATAGTTCTGGTATTATTATTCACTGTTCTTTCAGTGACAGATATGTCAAGGCCTTAAAACCTAAAAGAACAATTATGCTATTGTATCTCTCTGAGGATTCAAGGGGTGTGTCTTTGGTGAAAAAGTGCTATTAGAGCTGTGAAAAGCAGTAAAAAGACAGCCCAAGGGGCTCTTTAGCTAGTCATTTTAAAAAGAATGCCTGGGCTTTAAGTGTCTTAAAGTACATTTATTCAACTCTTACTTTGTGCTTTAAAAAAACCTGCTAATAATTAATGGCTGTAACATTTTTTTTTAACATTTACATTAGCTATAAATAAAAACTCTTGATAAAACCTTTATTGATTAACTTAAACTGTGATTCTTTTGTGAATGCTTCTGTATTTCTGTCAAGCATACTGCAAATAATTATATATAAGCTTTTTGCTTAAGCTAATATTGAGGAAATCATTGAACAATTATAGACCAAAACAGGAACTAATCAGTAAATCCATTACTTGAACAAACTAGCTTAACAGAACATGTCTGACATTAAAAATGAGGGATTGATAAGTAATGTATCATTACACTTGGATGTGCCATAAAAGTCAGCAATCCAAATGTAATTTTATATTAATCAAGTTCATGATTTTAGCTCTAGACTTGTTGGAATTTGAGTAAAAATATATATTTTGAAGGTCTGACAAGAACAAGTTGGAAAAAGCCTGTAAAGAGAGGAGATGTAAAATAAGTATTAAAAAATGGATTAGACTTGAGAATATGGAGCAGAGAGACATTAAAAAGAACTTAAATAGGGAAAATCAAGACCTGAATTAGGAAACTTTAATTGTTGCCAACACTATCCAGCTAATAAATGTACTTTAGACTAAGACCAAAAAATGGCATGCAATTAATTTTGTTCATACCCTTCAATGTAGAACAGTGTAATTATGAACTTGGCAGCCAGGTGTTGGATTGGCTAGAGACCAGCTTAATATACAGATTTGATTATAAAATGATTTATTATAAATATGGCAGGTCTATCTCTTTCTTACCAGGGTTGTAATATATCAATATAAGTAAATGAAGACAAAGTGTTGGCCTTAGCCAGCTATTTTTGTTGTAAAACTATACATTGTTCTTACATATAGAGTATACTGAGGTGATATTCAGATCTCGCAGTACTAGACTCTACAGCTACTGGAAATACATGGAAATACTTGGAGCAGTCTATTTAAAACAGAGAAAACAGCAGAAATTATTACACTTTAAATTTCACAACAGACAGAATACCCAACTTCCATTAAAATCTTATAAATAACGATAAATTAATCTAAATAGTCTTTACCTATTCTACACACTTATACAAAATACTGTAAAAGCCAGAGTAATGCTAACAATTTTGAAAAAATAAGCTGTAAAGTTTTTAATAGTGACCACTCTAAGAGAATGTGTTTAGAAAGTCTGATGAGGTATATATAAGATTATATTCACATAATTTCAATTTTGTCATGCCAATATTTAAGTAAATCTGGCAGAAGTCAATATCAATATCTGGATCAATTCTGGATATTAACCTATATTTTATATGCTATTCACTTAGTGCTTAAATACTTGTTCTAATTAAACTCACTATGAATCTTTAAGGACGTAGCATCCAGTTATGCAAGACTCAGGTTTTGCATTAAGCAGTTCACTTTGCATTAACATTGAAGTTTTGTCCCTTTACAGACATGTAAAATCAGGGCTGTTGTTTTGTGATTTTGGTCACATGTTCGCTGAATGTATGCAAATGCTTATTTGTGCATAGATTAATAAGCAGAGCTATGCTTCTGTATCAGAACTTAATTTATTGCAGCATTCTCATGCTGGCACTTGGACCAACATGCATTTTATCACACTATTATGTGATTTAGGATTCTGAAAAAATATATTATGCAAGTGTGGATGGATAGCACTTTATAAACATAAGACTGAACCATACCTCTTATCTGCCCTTGAATTTTAGGGTTGTCATTGACTTTGCATGAAAAATTCTCTCTAGCCTTCTTCAATGTACAGTAGTGTTGTCTTTTAAAGATTAGAATTTATAAAGCAGAATATAATTGTCAGATTTTAAAATACAGTTAGGCTTTCTTTCAAATTGCATTCTTTGTTAAAAGCTGCTTAAATTCCCATATATTTAATGATGTCCTTTTAATGACTTTTCCTTATTTAAGCCCTTTCTCCATAATTTAATTTTTCTTCTCCTTTTCTTTTTGTCCACAGCTAATATAAGAGCATTCTAACAGGACCACAATGAATTAAGGAAATGGGACAGTTAAAACCCTCAGTTAAAACCCATTCAACTTCAAGGTTGATAAGCAGTGTGGAGATAGAGATCAAGGTGGCATTTTTCCTAGAGGACAGATTTTGTAGAGTAGTAGGCAATGAGCTTGGTCAGAATGGGGCAGTGGTCAAGCATAGACCTGGCTCTGGAAAGCCTTAGTGGAAAGACAGGAGGGGAAGCACCTGCAGATTTTGGACTGAATTCTTTAGGCAAAAGTAGTCTCACAATCTCCATTCCTACCCCAGCATTCTTACCAGCCTTTGCTGCAGATTTTCATGTAGGCATTTCATCAGAAGAATGTACTGACAAGGAATTTAACTGAAAAATAGGGCAGTGGCCTTGCTATTTGGTTAAAAATATATAGCAAGGAAGAGACCATTATTAGTTTGACAGAGAAACAGGGAGGCAGCTGTCAAAGCTGAAATTACCAGGGTGGTGGGGAGGAGGTACAATAGGGCCTACTTGAATAAATAAGCAGAGCAAAGCTTAATTGTCATAATGAGAGGACTGATGCAGTCAAGGTGTGGGAAGGATACATCAGGTCAGATTGA
Organism: Heliangelus exortis; assembly: GCF_036169615.1. Classification (NCBI taxonomy): domain Eukaryota; kingdom Metazoa; phylum Chordata; class Aves; order Apodiformes; family Trochilidae; genus Heliangelus; species Heliangelus exortis. Next base: position 13,629,090 of record NC_092426.1, on the reverse strand, counting down.
AAGGCAAGGCAGCTATTCTTGTAGAGGACTGTACAGAGAAGATGATATGATATGTGGGAAGGTAGAAAGAAAGAGCTGTTGTGAAGGAGATAATTAGTGTAAAAGCAGTAGATAAGGGCCTGAACAAGGGTTTTAGAGATACTGTCAGAAAGGAACATTTGGCTATTGAGGACACAATTCTAGAAGAAATGGCAGAATTTGGATACAATCTACTTGTAGGGGAAAAAATGAAAAAGAAGAAACCAAAGAACCTATCAAAGCTGAGGGCCTGACCAAGAGAAGAGGTTGTGGTTTTATTATACACAATGAATGCTGTCAGTGTGAGAGGCACTCACAATAGCATTTCTGAAATATGACAGTGCTAATGGGGTTGCAGCTGTGTGACTCAGAAGTTGGCCTGTTTCTTTTCTGAAAGCGGGTGGACTTACCTACATGACAAAAATAGCTGTTGTCCCAAATGTACCATCTTTACTCCCACTGAATTCTCTAGGAATGACTCTTTCAGGAATAGAATTTCTGTTCTGTAGAAACAGTCTTTCTTTAAGTCTAGAAATTAACACACATTTTGGATATATATATATGTCTAAATATATATGTACACATATATGTTTTGGATAAGTAAACATAAGTCAAGAATTATACCCTGTATGTGTCAGTAGGTCTTTTCATGTCACCATTAGTATGTATGCTCTTTGGTATAACCTTTAGCATTAGAAATAGAAGCAAGTATGGCAGATAATTCTCTGATCACCTCAATGTCCACTTCTTTGGATTGTGGAATGGAAACTGCAGGACATATTAACTAATCTGTTCAGGTTACTATAAGTGCAAAACATTTTTTGTGTGTCTTGTAGCATCTTGATGTCAGTGAGGTATTTACCTTGGTATAGAAAGTGTATTAAATATTTAAGGTTGTGTGTTTGTCAGCTTGCTAGTTTTAGAGCTTTGGGGACAGGGATTATTATTTACTGTATATCATGAGCAACACCAAGTACAAGAGGGCCTTGACCTGCCAGTCCTTCAGGAGCTGCTGCAATAAATAATCATAGTTGGGGAAAAGTCTGTCATTCTAACATGTTGCTGTTACTGTTACTGTTTTAGTTTAAAGTAAAATGGAAGGATCAGTACTTACTGGTTCTGGTTTTTGATAGCTGATATTGTTCTTACTATAGTAAATTCAGTAAAAGATACTGTGTTAAGCTCTTACCCGGCAACTGCTTAAAAGCCCAAACTTCTAATAAATGCAGGTGTGTTCCAGTGGTCAGCATCCTTCATGATCAGTGCTTCATCTTCTATGGGAAACAATAGTAAGAGCTGAACTCTGTCATAATGCGGTCATTCCTAAGAGGGACAGTGGCTAAGCAATAATTCTAAACTGAAGTTAAGAGCGTTGCTGCACACTAAAAGCTGCACTATGTTTTTCTATGCAATATTCTGCTCTGTTTTTCATGGACTTGATCAGCCTCCTATTGCATTTCTTTGACTTGGTATGCCTTTGTTCAGATATTTTTTTCAGAACCGGGCAGACTGACCTGCATGCTTGGTAGGTGTTTGGAGATGCTCTCCACCATTCAGCTGAGGGTACTTCCCTTCCTCTCACTGAAACAGTGGAACAGATCAGTGCTGCCCTGGTTGTGAAGTCAGCTGTGGGTCTAAGGCAGGTTGTGCTGCACTGTCAGTGCCACGGGAGAACTCTGGGATTTGTCCTGTCTCCCAGAGAGGTCAAAGAGAAGGTGAGGAGGCAGCACTTAACAATAGAAAGAGAACAGACCCCTGGATTTGCCTTCTTGAAATCCAGCTGAGTCCTTGACCAAGAGTTATAGTAACATACCTTAACTTGATGGTATCTCAATACTTCCTGGGTGTCAGTATTTTAAATAATTCAGATGGTGTCACCTATCATTAATCTATGCCTCCTCTGCCAGTCAGGATTCTGACACTGTCTGTGGGTGGGTAATAAGACATCCAGTACCTGAAAAGTTTCATTGTACTCCCTGCTGTTTCAGATCTGAAGAAAGGCCTTCATGCCTGAAAGCTTGTCTGTTCTTTTCTAACTATGTCAATTGGTTTAACAAATTCTATTACCTTTCTGTACTAACCCTGCCTCTAGTCTATTACTCGTTGCATTGTGCTTTTTCCTCAATTACCCTTAAATACAACCTCTTCCTCTTCAGTTTTCGACTTTTTTTCCCTGTCTTCCTACTTTTCATTCTATCATCCCTTTTCATATATTTATTTCCCATATCTGCAGTCCTGTTTAATTTGAAAAGACAGAACATAAAACACAAGTTTAAAAGTTACACCTTCCAGCTGTGCTGGTTATACTGTCTAGGTCTGAGCCACCTTTCCTACCTATAAGGCTTTGTCTTTTTCATTCCATTAATCTTTGCTTTTGGAGGCTTCAGCGTTCTAAAAGAAGTCTGTTTCAATGTATAGCAGCATTGCAGGACAGACTCGGAAAAAATGCTACTTGGAGACAGATTTGTCTTGACAAAAATGTCAGTCAGAAGTTTGATCTGACACTATTTTCATCTCACAGTTTGGAGGAAAAAGTCCTTTGAGGATTTTAGAGTACACCAGAAAATCATTCAGGAAGGTAAATATTTACATTTATTTGATTGTTTTTTTCCCAGTCATTGAAAGAACATGCCATAACTAACAAAGGAATTCATGGAAGTTGAGTGTCTTGTGTATTATCATGTTCTAATACACTGTTGCAAATACCTAAGTAAAAATATTTCTCATCTGGAATTAAGATTAGGAATATGATACAGTTTTTATAATTGGATATAATTTTTAAATTACCAAAAGATACATTAAAATTTTTAAAAATTTTAGTAAGGTTTACATATTAAAATATTTGAAATTGCAGGAAAGCACATTCAAAGAATCTAAGATTTTATTTTTTTTTTAATTGAGGACATTTTCTGAGGATCCTTCCTCTAAGACTATGACTAGGAATTCTGAAGTATGCAGTCCTACTATTCTGTGATCCTACTGCTTCTGTATTATTTAAATTGGAATGGTTCCTTTAAATCGAATGGATTATGCAATATCATGACTTTTCTGAAACCTAATGCTTTTGTCTTTTCTCTCCTGAGCTTCTGGGACAGGCAAAGTGAGAGATATATTGTATTATGTCTGTGAACTGGAAATTCTTTCATTTCATTGATGTATATATAAGCCTGATGTATATGTAAGCCTGTGGCTTTGGAAAAGGCATTAGTAGATTGCAGCTCATTCCATACATTCTGTCAAACTTCAGTATTGATTTTGAGGATTTTTCTTCACTTTTTTAGGTGACTGTGCATCCTGTGTGTCTCCTGGAGGGTTAGTGTGTTGAAGAACTTGTTGACAATGCATGAACTTACATGGCATTAGAAATCTTGGTTCCCCTGCCTCCTGTGGTTGCAGTGACATCTGTTATTCAAGAACCAGGAAGACCAAGAATCAAGATCAGGATCTTACCAAGGGAGCCTTGAGGACAGCCTCTGCTTTAGACATATTATTTAAGTCAGGTCTTCATTTCCTTAGGGAGAAATTGATTGAAGAAGTAGAAGAAGGTAGGACAAGTTATTTTGCTAGTATTTTTAGAGAAGTCACTAAAGAATGACATATTACTGAGAAGACTGTAGGTAGAAAGAAACATTTATTGCTCTCTCTGGTGAGGAATGAGAACCAGGAAAAGACAGCAGGGGTTTGAGTTTACATATGAAGATATCAAAACTGGCAAAAAGAGGGAGTTTTGGTTGTAGGTTTCATTTTCCTACTTTCTCCTAAGACTCTTTGTCTTGCAATATGTTTTGAAGAAAAGATGAAGAGGTTTTAGAGAGGTAACTTTTACCTCTCTTTTTAACCAAAGTTTAGACTGCCACTAGTAATTCAGTACTAGTTTTGCATATAAATTGATTGCAAGTAAGGTATTTTCAGTATATCCTTGAAAAACCTCCTGATTATTCTCTTTGCTGTCTCAAAATTGCTCTTACCTCCCCAAGACATTAGAGAAGTTAATGTAGAAATGACCTGTTGGAAGATTTCTAAGGAACTGTCAAATCAGGCACTTAATGGAAGGCAAATTTTAACTATCACTTCCCTGTCATACTGGAAATATTTGTCAATGAGTGTACTAAAAAGAAGTATTCAAACCAAGTTGTTGCAGTAAACAATACTGCAGCAAGAACACTATTATAGAATTTCATGTGACCTTTTGAGAAAAGTGCTAATTTCATGGGGAATTCTAGGAAAAAGTGCCAATTTCATGCAAATTCAGGAGGGAAAGATAGGTTGGAAGGTTTTACTTGAGAAGTATAAAAGCTGTAATGACTGTAAAATATTTACAAGCCTAATAATATTGAAAACAACACTCTTACTAGTGTATATTAATCGCCTCATGTCATGCTGGGAAAATGCAGAAACGTGATGTTTTACATATGTAAGATGAAATGCAGCTTTACATTAATTTCTGAACAGGTCTAAAAATGGTTACTTAAATCAATGTCTTTTGGAGCTCTCTGCAGGCTCAAATAATCCTGACTCCTTGTTGTAGGTTAGAAGTACCAAGGTCATCCTGAGTTTAGGTGTCTAGTACATGTGAATAAACAAGAATTGATGATTATTTGAACAGAATACATGAGGCTTAGCCTTCTATTACTGCTCCTTTTTTTATTCTTTGAGGTTTTGGGGGACGTTGGCAGAGCACACTGTATGAAAGCAGCACATTCGGTCAGTGGTGGGAAGAGTTTACTGTTGAATTTGATATGAACATGAAATAAGAGAAAAGTCAGAGTAAGTTTTGTGATTATTTAAATTTTCAGTTATTTACTTGACTTCTTTGCTACAATGTAATCAGTGAGAGAACTGAAAATTGTAACGTGTATCTTCAAAAAGGCAGAAACTGTGGAATTTGGATGTGTTTATTCTAAAAATTTCTTTCTGTCTTTTCCTGGAAGTCTGGTTTTCTTCCAGTGGAGAATGCTCAGAGACGACTGAAACTAACAAAAGAATATAAATAGCTTAATATAATTTTCACAAGACAGATAGTAATGCCTGCTTATATGTGGTATGAGCATTTTACCACCCTCGGCATGCTGGCATCTGAGATTGACTCTGGAACAGTGGTCAGATTTCAGGTAGATTTAGGCAATTGTTTGAACCCCTTAGTCTGAACCGAGGAATTTGCAAAGCTGCTCTCTGTTGTCAGCACCAACCTATAGAAATCCCTAAAGCTAGTCTTATTTATGTTTGTCATCTTGAGATGCAATTGCATGTGAATGAATGATATTGCATGTTTTTAACTATGCTGAAGTAAAAAAGAGATGTTTTAATAGATTTGTGTAAAATCAAAACTGTGGAATTACTACATGAAAGATGTTTACCATATCTGACCTAGTATCTCTCTTCCTTTGAAATGTGCTGTTAGAACTCCCTCATCTACATTTACTGACTATTATTCTCTTAGTGTGCTTCAGTTGATTTCAAATTGCCTAAAATAGCCACAAACTTAGTATCTTTGTGGTTTCATGGTTGGAGAAACTTCTCCAACAGTTTCTCTTCAGAGTCACCAAAAAAGCCCAAAATATGTGTCAAAATCTAAATGTGTGTCCCCAACTATCCCTAATGTCATTTGAAAAGCACTTCCATAAGAATGAGATGGACTATAACCACAGTCTTGTGTAGAAAGAAATTATATAGTGTGCCTCATACAGAATGCTTAACAGGGAAATGACTCTTTATGGAGTTGTAACTTTAAAAGGCAGTTTTATAGACTTACAGAATAACTGTAAGTCCAGCAAAAGATTAAACATTATCTCAGAGAAGTCCACTATAGTTTAGCTAGAGATCAAAGAGTTCCATTAACAGTGCAGTAGGAGGTAAAATATATATATAGCAAAGGTTTATGTAGTGATGATGAGGCCCCCCTAGGGAACTAGAAGAGACTCACTAGGTGAGAAGAAGATAAAGGAGGGGGGAGATGGGTGGGCAATTATTGCCAGTCTAGAAGGAGGAGGCAGAACAAATTATTCTAATGGTAGTTTTTAGGAATATATCTTGAATGCACAAGCTGATAGCAATAATTGAATGTGATGAATTCCTAGACAGTGAACTTCCTTTTAGCACAAACATGTCAAGACAAAAATATCAAGTCATGTAACGACCCTCCACCCCCTTCCTGACATCATGGTTCAACATTAGTCATGGTTGGCAAACTTACCATGAACTTACTGAAACAAATTAAAAAAAAAAACATAATGGGAAAATGATAACTTCCTCCTCTTTTTCCACTGGTTGCATCTGGGGAGACTCCTAGAGGTGCATCTGTTTTGCAACTATTAAATGAGAAAGAAGTAAAGGGATAATAACATCACAGCTCTAAAAACCTCAAAGTAATAGATATTCTAGGTAAAGAGTCCAGCTGAGGCCACATATCTACAAGAACAAGCATGCTAAAGCTATAGAAATTATTAAAAAGTTATACTTTCCAGCTTTCATGATTGTTGTTAATAAAATCTCAAAACATTTCAAAATACAGCACAGAATATGCCTATTGTCTTTGCTTGAAGATGAAAGGAAATCAAGAGATCTGAGGAGCCAAGGAAACTCACCTTGAGTCACAATGAATGTTTGTCAGTGCTTCAAAGAATGTTCCTTCCTTCCAGCTCAGCTCTTGAGAGCTGGACTCTTCTGTCTGCACCAGCACAATGCACACCTTCCTCTAAGATCCCAACACAGATGCTTTCTGGGCCCAGGGCTGAGGCTGTCTATGGATTTCTGACCTGGACCCTTAGATGTGACAAATTTGTTATAAAAAAATAGCAGGGAGGGTCATAAGAATAAGTGTTTTAACGTCAAATAATTCTGTTAAAATGTGGAAGTAACTTGGGAGGTCAACAGCCAGGGAACAAGGACAACCAGGGCCCTACAAGGAACTGGTGGTCGTCTGGGTAATCACATACATACTGTTTGATACAGTGAAATCAATGGCTACTGGTTATTGCAGACCTGATATACTGCACTGATAATAATATCACACCTGATGAGAAGGCAATCCACATCGTTAGTACCAGGTCACTGCTGATGAGCTCTGGCTGAAGGCATTGAAAATGTTGAACACCATCAACTGCGTTTAGCTCACAGTAGAACAAAGAGAACTACACCCACGACACAAGATAAAAAACATGTTTCCATTTCAGTCTGCTATAGACAATTTTTCAATGCTTGTAATATTAAACTACATGATATTAACTGGACAATGGGTTCAGGATCTCTCCTTGGTTTCCAAAGCTTCAAAAATTACATTTATGGGAAATAATGCCACTTCTGCCTTCTCCTAGCTCTCAAAAAAATCCCAGTAGCTTTCTTTATGCTCTTGCATCTAGAGGATTTAACTTCATATACATTGAGTTTTGTTTATTAGAAAGAACTAGATACTTTGGCAAATTAATCATTATCACTGACAGTTCTGTATAAATATAAGGAATTTTTCACTGTGAGGGTGACAGGGCACTGGCACAGGCTGCCCAGGGAGGTTGTGAAGTCTCCTTCCCTGGGGAAATTCAAAGCCCACTTGGATGTGTTCCTGTGTGACTTGCTATAGGTGACCCTGCTCTGGCAGGAGGGGTTGGATTAGATGATCTTGCAAGGTCCCTTTCAACCCCAAAGTTGCTATGATTCTATGATCTACCATGCTGCATCTTTTCTTCCTAAAGTGGGTAGAGCCTTAGGCCTTGCATCCAATTGTACAGTACAGAATTTTTGAGGTTGAACCAATTTTATTTCTGGTTCACAAATTACTTGATTGAGTCACATGCAGTCATGAGGTGGAAAAGTAGTGATGGATGACTATGATAAACATACCTGAAAGAAAAGTGCCCCAAGAAAGCTGTGCAGATGTATTCAGCTGCATAATATCAGATCTCCATGAAAAGGGTAGCTGTTTATATGCTAGAAGAACTCCCACTAATGGAATCATAATTAGTACAAGCTACTTGCATCCTGTGCAAAGTTAACTTTCCCTCATCACATAGAAGAAAGTAGTAGTATTTTAGTAAAGCTTGGCACTTTGCTACATTTATTTCTAAATTGACTTTAAATTAAACCTTTTCTCAGACAATAATTGGAGATTGTAATTCCCTGCTAGAGCTGTATTAAGAATTATGCTTGCTATGTATGTAGCTTATGAGATGATGAAATTAAATTTTGAGGTGCAGTGGTGTGGATTGGTCAAGGACCCCAGGCTTTTACTTGGGCAGCCAGTACCAGAGACTGCAGGTTCACCTCCTGTTTCTGTCTGAATTAGTAGCATCAAAGTGTCTTGTGTACTTCTCACTGCAGTCCCTTTTACATTTGCAACCAGGACTAATGAAAACACTGAATGAAAACAAAGAAAATGAGTGATGTTGATATTTTTTCTGGAAAAAGGAAATTGTTTTCGGACATAGGGTTTTGGTGTGAGATTTTGGCCCAAGAATTGTCCCAGAAGTCTGAGGCCCTGCAAAAAGCTGGAAGAAAACTGATAAGAGTGAGCATTTTCTGTAGTTCACTACTCTGTTCAAACAGCAGGACTTGCAGCAATATTACTTTCTAAGAAAGGGTTAAGAAGTGAAAGATAAAGAGCTCCAAGTGTCATTGTTTTAATACCAGTAATGTTATGTCTCTGCTACAGTGCATAAAGAAAAGAAGAAATGCTGACAAGAAAAAATATCACACTTTAAAAAACTTTCCCCAGTCTAAGGAGCTACTTTTAAATTTGTGCCAGTTACAGTAATTAGTAAACTTGTTCTTAATAGTGTTGTTAAAATGTAATTTTTTCACACTTTCTCTGACTTTGACACTGCTGCTTTTTAAACTTCATTTTGCACTTTGTTCCATTGTTCTTTAATCTGCTGCACTTTGCATTTAGTATCACTGAAATTTCGCACTTACTATGTCAATAACATCTGGCAAAATTGCCACCTATTAAGAGTAAGTGTTCTTTTTTCTCCTGTGAGAAATGTGATGGTGTATTATATTGGTTTCCCTTGAGAGGCTAAGGAGACAATTTTAAAGCAGATAAATGCATTAAAGAAATAACCTGAACTACAAGGGAAGGTTAACGAAAGTCAGAAACTTTTTACTTTTTTTTTTCACCCTTTTTTTCCTTTGATAAAAGCATCCTGTACATGTGGTGAGTGAAAAAAATAGTTCAGTTATGCAATCTTTTGCACGTTTGGATGTACATTACATTTCATAATGCTACTGGAGGACACGTAATGTTCTCATAGGCTTTTATCTACACCAATATTTTTCTGCCCATGCTGGATATGTGTCAGCTTAACGATGTATTGCAGCAAGTTGAGCACTGTTGGATCATTGTGAAATCACAGGAGCAGTTTTCCAGAGGTGCTGTGAGACAAGAATAGTCCTGACTTTGAGTTCTCCACCTCCATGGTCCACCACTTTTCTGGTTTGCTTGTGCACAAAGCACCAGACTCCTTCTCGCAGCAGAAATATTCTACTGAAGGAAGATGGGCCGTGCTGGAGTGAAGTCACCACCTTAGACCTCTCTTGAACTACCAGCCCAGCTAGAAAACATGTTGTCCCTTTGCTATCTTGCTTGAAGACTGACACTTTTTGGTATACTGCCTCCAGTTAGACCTTCCTGTGTTAGGACATAGGCATGTACAACTGCATGTGGTCTGGCCTTTAAAATATGTAACATTTTCTTGAACTGTATGAATACCTTGAGTGTGCCAGTGATTCTGATATATGCATTGCTAGTAAATGAAACTGTATTTACAGAATGAAGTACATCCTGAGTCACTGACTTTCCTGACTTCCCGACTTTCCCTTTGCTGTGGATCAAATCTGAGACAAATTGAGCCACTACCCATCCCATACACATGCTGAAATGGAGCTGGGAATGTGATCTGGGAAGGGCTAAGGGAAATGGAGCGTATTCCAGGCACTGTCAAAGACATAGGGAATCTTTCTACTGACTTTAGGAGACCTTGGTCCTAAGCCCGTGTTATAAATGGAAACTATATGGACTGATTGAAAAGACAAGAGGGATGAGAATATAATGAACTGAGACACAGGGATGTGGGAGATGGTGGAAGGGCATCCCATGACTGTAAATCCTCATGTCAGGACTCACTATTGCAAGCACAATTATATCTGGCTTTGCATGAAGGATGTGAATTTAGTGTCCAGCCACATGCACAGCTCCAGTTAGCATAATGAGAATGGTGCATATATTGAATCACAGAGAAAGTAGACTTGAGCAGAAAAAGATCTGTCCCCATGGAAAAGCAACTTAACAACTAGACTAAAGAAACGGGTTTTTCTAAAATTGGTACACTTGGTCACTATTCAGCATATTGTTAAAGAATAAATAGATGCATCCTTCATCTTCTCTGTGAACATACATATATGAGACCTAAAACCAAAAATGGCTTGAGTCTGTATGTTAAAGTGTTTTACTTATGTTTTTGATACATAAGATTATTATAGAATACATCTCATCTGAAATAATTTAAATGTACAATATAACAGATTTGCTATCTGGCTATAGTACAAGGTATCTTGCTATGGCTTTCAACTTGTGCATAATATTTACAATGGCATTTACTAGTTTGTTTCAGTGTAAATCTACCTAGGCGATGTGCTTAAACTTTGAATATATGTCTTAGAGAACACAGAAATAGCAAAAAAAAGCATGCTTGAACATTTTCACCTCTTTCTTTCTTCCATGTATACAATTAAGGTTCAGATATTTGCATCTGAATTGATCCTGTACTATAATATAGAGTTTACATACCACTGGTTACAAGTAATGAGGTGTTGAAAAACAATTGTATTTCTTGTCCCAGATTTTTCCTTTTCTCAAATTTCTCTTCTTCATTCTTTATTGGCTGCAATTTAAAAACCTTTTCCCTGACATAAATGCATTTTCTTCTGACAAAGAGACTCAATACTTTTTAATTTAAAATAATTTTATATATATATAAAATATTCTTAACAATACACAAATAAGACTAATGAGCACAAACATGAATCAAATGCTCATGTGTTGTCCTGTTTTATCCAAAATGATCTTGCAGGGCTTATCATTAGCCTTCTCTCTAAAATTAAGTCACCTCCTATTTCTTAATTTAGAAAAGATGACCTGTTTCTTTATTCTGAAAATCTACCAGGAATTTACAGTGGTGGTTCATTAACTTCCAGTTGGAGACAGAAATGGAGACTCAAGCAAGTTCTTAAGATGACTTCATGACTAAAGTGCCCCACATCAGTCATTTTTCTGTTTAAAGACATGTTTTGGTAGATTACGTGCAGTTAGCTCACGTGAGCCTTGTTCACACTTTGCAATGTTGTTCTTGGTAGGTAGTTCCCATGATTTCCTGGGGAGGATTTGAGAGTAAGTCAAGATTTGGCAACTTTTCAATGTTGAGGTGCCAGATGGTATTTTTCTTTCCCAAATTAGAAGTTAAGCGTGCTGTTAGAAACTCAGCAAGAGCTGGGAGATACTGCCTTTCACAGAAGCAAGATGCTGCCAATCATCTTATTGGAGGTATCATCTCTCTGCACAAAGCTGAAGCTTCTCAGCCCCTGTTGAGCATGGTAGGTGTGAGAGCCTCTGATTCCCACAGGTGCACCTCTGAAGATGCACTTGGTCTCCCAGCACCCACATCTGTATGAGCTCTGCTGTGTGATGTTAAGAGACTGCCTGTGGACCATCCTGAACATCCAAGATGAAGGCTGGTGATCCCTAGAAAAAGGATGCTGTTAATAGGGTGGCGATGCCATAATCTAACCTTAGTCAGGGGAACTGTTTTGTCACAGTGGTGTCCTTATCTGATAGCTGTTTCTCTACATGCTCTTTTTCTTGTCCCCATGTTGTGTCTCCTTTTTGAGGTTGTTTTCCTCCAGATTCAGATTTAAACAGGTGACTAAAAGCTCAGGGCTTCAGCCTGTAGAGTGTATCTTTAGGCAGTTGCATTCACAGAAGGTGCTTCAGGGAAAACATATTTGTTGCAGGTAGACAAGTGATTTAGCTGCCAGCACCCTTTTTCTAGCACCTGAAAGTTGGCAAAGACCATAGTCTACTTTCCCTGTTCAGCTGCAGTCTGTCACCTGAAAGCTATTGCATTCTGCATTTGAGTCTCTTTCAAGTCACCAGGGGTCACAATCCCTTGTTTCAGATTCTCTGAACTTGTTAGTGAGGGGCATCTTGTAAACTGGCAAACACTTAATCTTCACAGGGATGCCTCGTGATGCAAGGTCCTTTAAGTCCTTTACTTTGTGAGCAGGAGCAAGAAATGTTAGAAAAATGGAGTCTTTTATAACCTGTGAAGTTCAAAAGTGTCTATCACTGCTAAGCAGCACATTCACTCAATGAAACAGAAACAAAAAAATATACCACAAAGAGAGGAGGACTTTTCTGAAACAAGTAAACACAGATCCATAAAGGTGATCTGACCCATCCTTCAGGCCAAACGTAGTCTCAGTGCTCCTCAGCTGTTCGAATGAGGCAGGTGTAGCCAAGCTGTGTTACTCTTCAGTAAGTGATTACACAGCTCCAGTCAAAGTCCTCTCATGAAGCCAGTAGGAGTTCTGCTGCACTATCTGAATTCACAGCAGCAGCAAGAGCTTTGAGCAAGATCACTGGACTGCTTTGTCAGCCAGTACCTGTCAGGTGGCAAAGTGGCCTGCTGGTTTCTTGGGCTTGAATGTGGCATTTCTCAAGAGTGTGGATATCAGCAGATTTAGATCTAACTATGGAGTCTGGGGTTTTGTTGGAGGACTGTCATCAGAGGTCCAGAATCATTTCAATACTCAACCAACAGCTCATCTCCTGCCTTTTGAGGAAAAAAAAAGGGTGCAGAAACCTATTCTGATACTTTCTTCATCAACCTACCAACTTTACACCAGTTTTAAACAAAGGAATGCAAACCAGCTTGACATTTAGCAAGATTGCTCTCATACATCAAATATGTTGCAAGCCTGAAAACAGGTGCGTTACCACTAAGAAGGATTTTGTTCTCGTCACGGTGTGTCATGGATAACTAACAGCATACAGTTTGTGCCTTGAGGTTCAGCTTTGCTGTTGTTAAAAGTTGTCATGTTTTTATGATAATTTTTTAGATTAAATAGCGAATATAGAAGTCTTTATTCAATTAACAATGGACTAGCCATTGAAAGATGATTGAAATATAATGGTAAGAAATATAAAGTCTGTATTCTCTTAAATATGAAATTACTGCATGAGAGAATACGTGCTGTATAGAAAGTGATGGAATGAAACCAGTAAGAGCAAAACCAATCCTGAAACCTGCCCCAGTTCTTCATTCAGCAGGTACATATTCATCACTTAAGCTTTTTTACCTATTCTGCATGACACAGGTAATGTATGCCCTAAGTTCTTCTGAGTATTCACATGCATAATGTTAGATATGTACTTTCTGATTGGCTTCAAAGGACACAGTTTAAAGTTTGGTACTGACTGTAAGTGTCTCACAGCAGGTTTTATCTGAAGTAATGAACTCTTTTCATGTGTTTATCTTTCTTCAAGTAAATGACCAAACTGAAGGATTTTAGCCTGCACTTTTGTGATCAGATCTGACTGTAATGATATTAATATTGTTGTTGTTGTTGTTGTTGGTACTTATTATTATTATTATTATTATTTATTACTGTTATTATTATCATTATTTCACTAGACTATTAACAGTAACCTGGAATAATATAACATGTGCATGACAGTGCCATGCTGTCATAGAGAACCTGAATACAAAGCCAAAAAAGAAATCTACAGCTCACTGCTCTACTTACTAGACAGATAGAAAATATCTTCTCTGTCCTTATAGCAGGTAGGCAGCTATGAAGTGGTGTTATTGTCTGTCCCTTATCAATAATTAGTTCTTGCATTCTATTCTCCTCTTTCTAGTTGCTACATCTTGTTCATCACCATACTTGCTCATGCCTTCTTCTGTGCATTTCCACACCTGTCATGTGTTTGCTTGTGGTGTTCTTGGGCAGAATGGGCACACAGAAATATTTGGATATTTTGATTTTTATATTTTGTATATTTCTACATATATATTGCTAAATTTTTGAAAGCAAGCATGGTCATTATCATGGGTCCTGGGAGAAGGTGGTATTCTCTGCCTTGCTCTTCCTGCAGCATGTCAGCTGCAAGTAAAAACCAGTAAGTGCTTGGACCATGAGTGTATGTACCTTTGCGGGTGACTGGGTTATACTGGTAGGTTTTTTTTAATAGTCCTCTGACATACCAATTGTCTTAGACATTGTAGCTTCTTTGCACTGCATGGGCATGTGCAATCTTACTGTAAATGCCCAGCATCTTATCTGAGCATCTTATCTGCCTCATCCACAGAAGTATCTTTCCTGGGAATCTCTACCTCCTGACTGTGATGGTAGGGCTGGGGCTGAGATTTTCTCTACCTTTCCATCACAGACAGGAGCCATTGAGGAACCTATATGACCCATGTAACTTAGCATAGCTTGGCAGCAGCTCAGTGCTGCAGTCAGCCAGCCTGTTCTGGCCGCAGATGGTACCCTGATTTCTCCCTGCTTAAGCATCCCTTCAGCTCACACCCAGGCTCCTGCTGAAAGTTACTGCCCCCTTTGGTCTACCAGCATGAGTCACAGAACATCTTTCTGCCACAAAACAGTCAAACTGATTCAGGTTAAGGAAATAGTTGTTATTGAATCAGGTTAGGGGGCAGCTAGGTTTGCAGGCAGTGGCAGCTGCGAGGGAGCAGATAAGAGGTAAGCAGGGAAGGGGGTTTCATCTGCAGTGGAAAGAGGGTGCCTGAGTGCCATGTAAGTGGTGTCAGAGCCCTTGCTAGTCTTCTGAGTTGGGAAAGGGGAGAAATTTTCTGCCCCCTCCCATTTCTTTTCCTGAGACGAGTCTAACTCTTCTATAGAAATGAATCTAACTCAGTGATAAAACTTATTTATTATTTTAACAGACACTGAATTGTTTCTCTAATGTGTTAGTCACAGTTCAAGTATGAAGCGTAGGGTAAACTAATTTTTCCCAGCAGCTGGCTTTGTTTGAGTTCTGGTTTTGTATACTAGGTTAATTGAACTTTTTCATTTTCCTTCAGCTGGTTAATATCTAGGGCCTATACCTGTTACAAATAGCTCACAAACACTCCATCTTGAGCAGCGATCAGGTCCAATCTCATATGAAAGCTATACATAGTTTTGGTCAGAACTTCAGCTGTAAAACCTTTAGGAAAACAAATTACTATAGCAGGTGATTGATGTACTGACTAAACAGGTTGCAATCTTCCCCTGCAGTAGGTGGTGCTCACTGCTTAAATAAAATTAAGTAGTGACAGAGATGGCCATACCATTTTTTCTGGTTTAGTCATTAAACCAAGGCTGGACAATTTGTGATGAGAAAAAAAAATAAAAATGTGAAAGAGAAGAGCCTTGTTTCATATAGTGTATTCTATCTACCTAATCTTTCCTGTTGCAGTTTCACTTAAAAATACTCTTTCTAAAACTTCTCTGTATGCTCTCTTGTTGCAGGGACATGTGGTATATTTTATTGCAGAGATAGCTGCTTTTCAGCCATTCTTAAAATACCATGTGTTTTTATTTCAGTGCACTTTAGGATGGTTTCAAAACACCAGAAATGTTAAATTATTATTTATTTTAAATAAGTAATAACAAAATATTTTTTAAAACAATTATTTTGTAAGCAGGTGTTTGGGGGGGTTTTGTGAGAAAAATTGGTATTTTATATAAACAGTAACTTCACCTGTTTAGTTTCTGCTTCCGTAGCCTCAGAGCAAAGTGAAATCAATGAAAATTTGACCCAAATGCTTTTGAAAACTCCTGTAACTGGCTGTATGTGTTTTAGGCACTTAAATGCCTTCATATATGTGCTCATCAGCCCTGCATCACTTGCATGGCTCTGTGGAGCTTTAATTTGTTCACAGGTCCAACTGTGCCTCTTCTCAGCCATGATGCTGTGACAGGCGTCCTGCTTGCAGGCTTGCCCAGTATTGTTGCTTCAGATCTCAGCAGGTGCCAAAGTCACCTGCTTTCCCAGTTTCACCACCAGCTTTCCGGTTTTCTGAGCAAGCCTGGGGCTTTGACCAGCAAAATGACGGCACTGCAGATCAGGAATCTTTGCAGGCTCAAGTGTGCTGAAGAGAAACCGGTTCCAGTACTGGATCCTGAAATGGTCATAGAAACTAAATGGAGCCCCATGTGTTACTTTGAACTGAAACTCTGGAATTCATACTGGAATTTTGGGTAAAGGCCATCTGTGAATTTTTAGGAAAGTTTGGATCAAGATCTGAATTTTATGACTTACTTCTATAATGGTCTTGAACTGGATGCCAAACTTGTGAGGTCTACTCTAAATGCTTGGATATTGGCCAGGTACTGGGATATTATTGCCTTAAAAACTAAAAATAATTTTCTCAATAGTGAAAACCTCTGTTTTGAGACATCTTATGAAGCAGCTAGTCCAGTTACCACAGCAAAATAAAAATGGGAATTACATTCAAGAATGTGTGTTAGAAATCTTGTAGTTTGATATACTATTTATAGATCTGCAGGTCATTATTGCTGTTCCATAAACATGCTTCACCTGGTTATAATACATATTTATTCCTTCATGTTTCTAAAGCCCTTTGAGAACCTAGTAAAGAGCCACTAGAGAAGTGCAAAGTGTTATTAAATGAATTTAAAATTCCAGCTGTTTTCCCTGCAATAGATTTTGCCTAAAGTAAGAATGAATATTAAAGAAAAAATAGAACTTCTTCTA
This sequence comes from Heliangelus exortis, assembly GCF_036169615.1. Classification (NCBI taxonomy): domain Eukaryota; kingdom Metazoa; phylum Chordata; class Aves; order Apodiformes; family Trochilidae; genus Heliangelus; species Heliangelus exortis. The sequence goes on along the minus strand of NC_092426.1, from coordinate 13,612,301 downwards.
AAGTGGATCTTTGCTGACAGCCTAATAAAAGTACATTTCTTGATTTCTTGGCATGCTGTCCATCTCTTCTTCTTGATGATACTTAATTTTAGTTCAGTTTAGTTATTACTTCATTACTTTAATAATAAAAGTTCACCAAAGCTGACACTTCATCTCACAAGGTAAATCTCCACTCCAGTAAAACTGCAGTAAACCTCTCCTTTCCAGTCAGAAGAGTATTCTTCTGTAATGTTGGGGTTTTTTGTTTGGTTTTTTTTTCCATAAATATTGGTATAGAGTTTAATAATGTCTTCTATGTATAAATCATGCCTCTCTTGAGTCATATGTTGGTCTAAGAGCCCCAGAGAAATAAAAATAAAATCCTTAGCTCATTACCTTAAACCTGCTATTTTCTAGATGCAGTGTTCTGCACGGCTTGGTTTTGTTTTGTTTGCAGCTATAGTATTTCTATTTCTATAGAACATGTTGAAACCCAGGCTGTTAGAGTGCTAATATAAATTGTAAAAAGGGAACTAATTTGTGCTGTTTTCCTAGGGTACAACCAGTTTTTTTTTTTATTTGAAAAAAAATCAAGCCCAAACAAGCAACACCGTGATGCAAAGGTTCATGAGTTAAACTGCAAACCCTTTGTGTAATAAGGAAAAAAGGCACCTGAAAATACGCATAAAATGTGTTTTAGACTGCAACAATGAACTCTTTCAAAACAATGCTGTCACTGTTTCAGTACTTTAAAGTGACACTGTGATTTTCAAGTATTAATAAACATCCAGGGGGAGCTAGGGAGTAGCAGTTTTGCTTTTTCTAATGTTATATAAGGAAATATGAATACAGAGAAAAGTGGTGTAAATGAGTAATTCTTGTTTCGGGGTTGGGTGTTTTTTACTAGGAACTTCTGATGAGAAACTGGTCAGCCATTCTGAGAGTGGTGGAAAGCCTGTCAAGGTCACTGCCAAGGACAAGAGAGTCAATTAGTATGCAGATCAGAGCCAAGGAGTTCAAAGGTATTGTTCCAATTCAATCACATTAGCCAGGCCAGTAATGAACAAACGGCATGACCTTAATCAGGGAGCCTGAACCACTCATTGAGGGGAAGTCTGTCTATGTTTTTGAGGGGGGACAGGAGGAGGGGTTAGGGTGGCAAAAAGGATGTGGTTTCTTTTGTTGTTGTTGTATTTTGGCTTGGGCTTTTTTTCCCTTTTTTTTTTTTTTTTTTTTTTTTTTTTTTTTTTTTAAAAAAAAAGGACATCGAGCCCAGTTTGCTTAATTAGCCACCAGTAATGGAAACTTATTTCTGGATCCCTCTGTTCTGAAGTACAAAATTGCTTTTATTTTTGGGTGAGAACTGAAACAGGATCAAATGGACAGACGCTTAGAATATTTTAATAAAATGCATTCAGTGATATGCTAAAGGGCTTGCAGGAGGAGGGAGATAACCTTATGTAAAACACCAAACCAAATTTTGCAATTACAGTTTCTTTCACATCGTGCTAATTTTCTTAAAGTCTACATGCAAGGAAAATTCTGAATTATTTTTCTCACTTAGACATAACATGAAGTAATTCACGTTCGAGTTAATAATGGAAATAATATTTATTTAGAAAAAAAAATATTTCTTCAGCACTTTCAGTCTGACAAATATTGCACCATACATAATTATATTTTAGCTATCCAAATTGCTAAGTTGTTTTGTATGCTCAGCAAAAAGCACACTGTCTGTTTCAGTGTATTCACCTTAGTAAAGTCAGAAACATCATTCTGTGTTATATTCACCTTAACAAATGCCCATTGTATTATAAACTTAAAAAGTATGTCTTTCTGTTATTTTTCACATATGTGTATACACACTAAATACTTTTACAGAAATGTGTGCATACCAATGACAAAATAATAAAATGACAGGACATATCTGTCCCCATTTAGATATTGTAATGCCTGCATGTTTCTGTAAACTGGTTTTTAAATGCGTACTTAGGACCCCATTGAAATTTATACGTGAATCAGGACTGTGTTCCCTTTCTCTAAACTAACAGAGTCATATTAAAAAAAAACTTCAAAATGTAACATTTTTCTTTATTGAATAATGGAAATTGTAAACACATACTTTCTCCATGCAGGCAGATTAAAAAAAAAACAAACCCTCAGAAGGAATGAATATTAACTATTGAAAATTTACATGATGCTTAAAATACATGTACCTGGTTTATCCACTAATTACTGTTTTTATATATGATAACTTAGAAGTTTCCTGTGCCTCTCTGTGCAACATTTGCTCAACAATTACTTCAACTGGAGCAGATTATCAAAGAGAGCTGCAGGCTTCACTGGGGAAACTGTTTGCAGAAATCACTTAATTTCTTTATAAGTGAATCACAGTAAGCAACGAAGATTTTAGGAATCAAGGGGAGGGGGTTCTTTTTTTTTCACTCTTTTCCTCTCTCTTCTTTACTGGGGAGGTATTTTATCATATCTCACAAAAATGGAAAAGGCATAACAGAAAATAAACTATTCTAGGCTATGAAGCACCCTAGGGGTTCATGAATGTTGGGGGAGGAACACTGATTATACAATGCAATAACATATTGAGACACTATTTCAGTTTTACACTTGGTATCAAGTAAATACAGGATATCTCACCCATGAAGGGTGATTATCTTTCATGAAGGGAGGAAATGAGTTATTAAGGTCTTTCTCAGGAGCAAAACAAGGATAAGAATCTTTATTAATGGAAGAAACAATCTGGGTTCCCCCCCCCCTACAGTAATATACTTCCTTTTTTGCAAAGATCTGGGTTTTTTGTTTAGTGTTTTGTTTTGGTTTTTTTTTCCTCTCTTTAAATTGTCTATATCTCAGAATGGAACACATATCAGTTTTAGCTGACACCAATGCACTGCTTGAGAATATTGTTATAAAACATGTATTCATTGCCATTTTTATCTAGACCACAATTAATAACATTTTAAAGCATGCAATGTCTATCTAGTCCCATAAAAACACTTGTAAAGTATTTGATATTTTATTTGAGGATATTAAAAGATTGTTTAAAAATAAACATATACCAGCAGAGCAAAATTTTCACACGATTATTCAGATAGTCAGTAGGTCTTCTTTGATCATATTATTATGATGCTTCTGCTGGATTTCAGTCTAAGACAGGCGTCTTTTTTCCTGTCTCTCTCTCTGTCTCTCTCTCTCTCTCTCTTTTTTCCCCCTAAACAAGGTCATAGATTTTTTTAAATGAGGACTAGAAGTTCCAAGTACAAGATTAAGTAAGTTCTAACAGTGTTATAAAAGTAAGTGCTTTTTTCTATAATAAAAGGTGTTTAAAAGGTTCGCTACAGCTTTAAACAGAATTACAATTTACTTCTTTCAAGTGTCCAGGCCATAAATTCTTCTCAATTCCCTCTCTCTCTCCTTGTCGGAATTAATGAGATCAGATTTGATCAGGGCAGTGATGTGTTCAGAGCCAAATCACACAACAGCGCGCGTGCGGTAATGGAATTTGCATCTAATGCATACATAAATCAAACATCTTTCTGGACATTTTCATATGCATAATGTCATTTCATCCAGTTCTCTCTGTGCAGAGGGGGAGATTTTTCTCTCTGAGAGAATGACTTTCTTTAATGCTTTCATTTTATTTTCGCTGACTACAATCCCCGAGAATGCGCTCGGTCGGAGAATCTTTCGGGGCGCGGTTGACAGTTCCTTTTCCAAGAGGGGTCCTTCACATTTATCATGCCTCTTCCTCAGGGGCTTTGTTATGCAAATGTGGCTGAAATTGATAATTCCAAAGTGCTTCATTTCGGTTCCTTGGCGGTTGGAGATGGTAGATAAAAAGAAACTGACAAGACACACTGATTGCCCTCAATGCTTGTAACTCTCTTGCTAACAAGGCTCGATATTGTTAAAAATTCCTATTGTTATCAGGGTGGCAGTTCCATTATGCAGGCCTTGCAAATTTCTCATTTGAATATTAACCCTTTAATCACCCTGCTCCCCTCCCCCTGGCCCCAAATCAGTTGCCCTCAAATGGGTTAGAACACAAAACAGTAAATTATTGCCCTCTTATTAGTGCAAAGTGGGTGGTGGTGGTGGGGGGGTTGTTTTGTTTTGATTGTATTTTTTTTACACTACTTCTATTAATCATTTTTCAATGAGAATTTTTTACTTTACAAAAAAAGCTTTAACAAAACAGGTCTAGCAGAGGCAGACAGAACATGGCTGTTTCAAGTTAGGATTGGGAGAATATTTACACGGAAATATCTGTTTGCAGAAACCAAGTTCAGTAGCTCCTGGAGTGTGAGAAGTTTCATTATTTTTAACTTGTATGTACTTGCACTTTATGTTCTTACTTAGGTAGGCCTCAGGGAGAGGATAGTGGGTCTTTATATACCATAGTTACACAAGATTTTTAGCTGTCTGTCCTGCTGGCTGCAATATCCCTTTCTCAGGCTAGTCAGCAACTAACTTCCAGCCTATAGGCAGGTGACTAAAATAAAGAAGTAGAGAAATAGGTAACTTGAGAAGTACAAGGATTTCTGGAGCCATTGTTTTTTTAACCTTGAAGGACACATGCTTGTAACTTTACTTCCACGGTTAGATGCTTATGTTGACAGATTTCACTTATGTACTTGTAAAATACTGCTAATAAGTGGAAGGGGAAAGACTGTTTCAGGGGCCCAATGCTGTGAGCTTCTGCGGTTCACAGGAGCTTCCCTGATATCTTCAGCAAACCTGGAAATGACCTACAATCAGGAATGGCATTCAAGCTCAGGATTAGGTCAGACTGCAAAAGAGAATGACTGGTTGCTAACTGTAAATGATAAATTCACTGATAAATGAAACTGTGATGCCTGGAATTTCAAATATCCCTCTAACATTCCCCTCTGTGTGTGTATCCATAAAAGGTGAATTCTTTCCTACCAAGCAAATGCCTTCAGGCTCGCATTACAATTATTGGTTAATTTTAATTTGTCATTTTTTCTGGGGACACCTGACATGGTTCCAGTTAAAGTAAATCTTGGTGTGACACAGGTAAGTACTGCGGATGCTGGAGGAAAGTGGAGAGAGGAGGAACCGACACTGTAAAATAAAGCATAGTTCACTTCTAGCACCAGGAATCTACAACAATGTATTTCTCTACAATTATGAAGAAAATACATCTCAACAAGCTCATGTCAAAGGAACATCAAAGTTTTCTACGATCTTAGTTCTGCAGTCTTGCAGAGCTGTGTCTGCCAAATTATAGTAAATAAAAAAAGACACTTGCACAACAATAACCTCTTTTATATTGGACCAAGGATTTCTCCTCCTTCCCCTATTAAAAAAAAAAAAAAAAAAAGAAAAGACAAGCAAAAGAAAGAAAGAAAAAGAAAACCCTCTCATGTTGTAGAAACTCTTGAGAAGCTCATACTTCTTTCTTTCATTTATAGGTGTGATGGCAGATTAAAACTGTGGCAGGAAGCGGTGATAATGCCCACTGTAGAGCTGTGTAAGTTACAACAGCTAAGTTTCCCGTGTCGGTGCTTTTTCTTTCAATTATCTGAAAACACCCTCTTAATTTTTAATGTGTTCATACCCTCATTCTGTTGCAAAACCTGCTACCTTTCCCCCCCCTTCCTACTTCAGAAACAAATTTCACTAAACCTGGCTGCTGTAAACTCATTATACAATTCTATCATTTATTCTGTCCATTAGAGTAACCAGTGTTAGTGCTTTTCCCCCCACTTGAGTCTGTCAAGTACTGTTATTTATGCTCAATGGTATTAATATGTCTGGTTGTATTATGGTTGTGCACTCAAAATCGTTAATGCAATCTAAACTTGGCAATAGTGACTGCATCAGCTATCAATACTCAAAAAGCCACATGCAACTTGTAAGTATTAATAAGACTCAGTAATTACATAAATATAATTAACATTTTCTGCTTGCTATATAGAACCATCAGTAGTGCTGATGGCTTTAAAAAGATCGCCCTTTTCAGAACCAGAGACTGCCTATATTATGAACAAAAGATTTAAAGGTTTGACAGTACGATTTTGAATTTTGCTTATTTTCAGTTACCTTTGGAAATGACTATTCTGTAACCTGGCTATATAATGATATCTGCTCTCTCTAGGTAGAAGAGGGCTTAAAAGTCGATTTTTCTTTCACTGCTTGGTTTCTGTGGGTTAATTCCACCACCAAAAGGATTTTCTGTTTTTCTGTAACAAGAAAACCTGTTAGGTAATTTGTGACCATAGAACTGGAGCAATACAGCTAAACTAATATATATGCAACGGCTTCATTATGCATAAGAGCAGGCACTCTTTACTTTGCAGCCTAAAACACACAAAGCACACATTAGAATGAAGAGGCCTGTGATGTCTCTTCATGTGCAGAGTGTAAAGGTACATGAATGTCCTTGCTTGTTGGCATTTAATTTACCAGTTGCCTCTGCAGTGGAGCCTTGGCAGATTCAGCTTGAATCTGAAAGACAGGCTGTCATACTGAGAGTCTGCTGCCTACTGCTGAAATTGAGAGGCTTGGCAGATATGCAAACAGTAACTGGGTTTGAGTTGTTTTGATTACAAGTTAAACAGAAAGTCATTGGCAGGGCCAATATAAATCTGCTGAGGTTTTTTGGCAAAATCTGTGGAGGTATTTCTATAGATTCTGCAGAATTCTGTAGCACCTTGATTTCACATCAAAGAGTGTCCACCTCTGAACCCATTCTGTGGATAAAAGTGTCAGAAACGTGAGCGAACATGTTTAAGTTACATGTTTAGCTTCCAGATTCGGAAATATAAAGCACATTAACAGCATGCTGTACCACACCACTTTTGTACAGTTGTTAAATTCAGGATCTTAATTTTCATTCAAGTTCAGATGCATTTTTGGAGAAGTAAAGAAAAGCGAGTTATAAACAGCTGAAACAGGAAGACAAAATAGATTTTAATGAAAGCTCCAGGTGAATAAATGAAAAAAAGGGATTGGAATAGTTCCTGAACTCAGCTATATTTGTTCAAACTATATTTCACCAATACATTTTTTAAATGACATTAACTGAGATTTTCTGAAGTTGCTCCCTTCCTGGCATGCAGTGCTTTAGCAGAGATTCAGGGTGGGATAATTCAGTCCTCAAATGGCTTTTTTCTCCCCTTCTTTCATAACTTTGCCTGAAACATCATATTTGGCCAGACATCCAGACCAGATAAAATCTAAGTGTTCATCCCAAATTTATTTATTTACAGAGTTTGTCTCCCTGCCTAATCTGCAATGATGAGTTGATAAAAGTAACCCAAACTGACATTGTACATGAAAAAAAAAAAAAAAAAAAAGAATGTGCATTTTTACAATGCAACCTCTGCTTGATTCCAACTTAATGTTTTGAACACTAATACATCCGTTACTAAAATTGCCTTGCAGTTTTAATACAAAATCATGTTAATTTTGGAGGGAGGGAGAAGAATACATTTAATTGTCGATCCTATTGTTTCTGTCTGGCTGACTGTAGACAGGTTTCTGCAAGGCTGGCTAGTAACAATACATTGATTTAGAGAGGCAAGAATACCTCCACAATTGCAAGGGCTAAGACACCTTTATTAGAAAACTGAGAAGCTACAAAATGTGGCAAAGTTCTTGGAAAGAACCCAAATGTATGGAATCTATTTTTTTTTTCCCTCTTCCTTTTTTATCTGCTACTTTGCCTATTACAGCTTTCTAAGTGGGAAAAAAAAACAACCAGCCAAACAATAAAACCCAAACAACCCCACTCCTGATTTTGCAGAAATTATTATATAGCTCATACTAAATTTTACAAGAACCTAATTTGGACGAATTGACTAGAATATAAATGTTGTCTAAATACTCTTTATTTCCCAATATGGCAGACTGAAAAATACCGTTATTTTCTTGAGAGACGTAAAGGTTTGTTTTCTTTGGAAATTACTCCACGGATTTTCTCTTTCACATATTGAGCATCCCTTTCCCTTGAGCAAATGGAATAAGAGTTTATATGAAAGGGCCATATTGCATTCTGGATAACGGATAACAAGAGCATTTTAGGAAATTCATTTTCAGATCCAGATTGAAAAGATACACTGGCTTTTTGCCTCCTTTTGCTGCCTTTATCTGGTCTATATACTTCTTTTCAAAAAAGTGAATTTAGGAACCTTTAAACAGCATGTTCCCCCAATACTGCAACCCGATGCAAATTTTTAGAGAATGCTCACAAATGTCAAATCTCTCTGAAAGTGATATACTTTATTACTGTTCTTTCTTATAATACAAACATTTCCTTGCAGCTCGGATCTTATTTTTCAAAATACACAGGATTTTGATATATGGACAACAGGAGAATATGTATTTTAGATATAATGCCATAAGTGCTTAAAAGTTATTTCTGAGCTGATTTAACATGGAAAATCTCCAGGTAGATTAATTTTATAGGCTGCTTTTATGGGTGTAACATTTCAAGATGAGAGAGCCATGCTTCTGAAATTTAGTTTCGGCAGATTTCATTGGCACCCCTATCTCCATCTTTTATTACCTTAAAGTTGAAATTTAATCTCATTTTTTTTCCTGATTTTTACTTAATTCCTGGCTGAAAGTGGATGGGGCTGTATTTTTGTGTTCAGGTTCTGTTGCTCATACTGCTGTCTCATTATTTGCATTCCCAAGGAGAAAAAAAATTCATTACACTAGAGGCACTTAAATAACTATGCTTAGAAATTACAGATTTTTCCTGGAACAGGCAACTATAGAAGGAGGTTAAGCAGATGTCCCCCAAAAGCCTTTCCAAAGGGCTGAGTTCACACTGGTGGAGTTCACAGTGGTGATTCACAGAGGTAAGAGCGAGCTGCCCTGAAACCAGTTGCTCTATTGTGGTGAAAGCAGAGCTTGAAACTGCAGTCTGTGCACAGGCAAAACTCACAACAGAAACTAAATACCTATTTCTAACATTGCCAACAGGGGCTGTGTTGCAGTCAAAGGAGAATGTGGTCTGTACAGAAGCAGCATATTTAGAGATGTTTCTGTCTTACTCTTAGTATGGATTCAGCACACACTTCATAGATGTGTATAGTGAATGTCTGTGAAAGATAGTACACATGCATGTATTATTTATGTTTATGTATTCCTAAAACATAATCCAGAATGCATTGTTACTTCATATGAAAAATGGCTTTTATGCGTGTGTTAAGAATGTTTTATAAATCTCAATACCTCAGTCATTTTGTTGATAGCTGTAATTTTTTTAATTTTATTGTACTGCAGAGATGGTCTGTAGTCTGGCCTGGTGGCCTGCAAAAAAAACCCAAAAAAATGAGTAATGTGTAATGTTTTTAGATTTCAGGAATATAGGTGAGGGGAAAGGAAAGGGAAGCATTTTAAATCAGAAAATGCAGGGGGGTATGCATGTGCCTGTGAACGTGCGCATGTTTGGAAATTCACAAGCTAACACTTTCATTCTATGGTCTCAGTTTGTAGGACTGAATTACATACCTTAAAAAATTGGTCTTGATAATATAAATGCTGAGAAACTCTCACCTATTTTGGTGCCTGCTGTAATAAAGAAATTCTCTGGGAGAGAATGACAGAGATTCAAAACCCTAAAGAATGATGATTTCCTCACTGCCAATACAATTGCATAAATTAGGTGTGCATAAGTTCCAAATGATTTATAGCACTTGAAACTTAAAAAAAAAAATATTGCATTTGGTGTTTCCTTAGAAAACACAAAAAAGCTGATGTTTATTCACAGAGTAGATCAAAGAATTGGAAGCTAAATTCATATTATAGCAGTTGTCTTGTAGAGATCTTTATATACCTCTTATATAAATTATTTTCTGCACATTTTCCTTGAGACATATTTCATTAGCCAAATTTGCATATACTGTTTGTTAATTTGGAAAAAAAAATCCTTTTAGTTTTTCTCCTCTTGCCCTCTCCGCTGTTAGCCTATTAGTGGAAGTGGCGTTTTATTGATTAGACATTTAATAACAATATTCTTCTGTATTTGCTCAAGTATTTAACTGTTTGCATGGTAACTGGTGTAAAGGTCTCTAAGAATGGTACAGCTGAAATGGGAGAATGAAGAAATGTATTGGCTATGACAAGAAGAAGTAATTGCTTTTCCTCAAAGTATCAGATGTGGTATAGTTTTTTTGAAAAACAATCTAAGCAACATTTTGTTCACCATTGATTTTAAAAGCATTAAAATTAGTTTTTATGCAGCTATACTCATTAAGCTTTTATGTATACTGTGTAGGGTGAATAGTTAAGAAGCAATAAAGCATTCTGCAGTAAAATATACTTTGCCAGTTGTCAAAAGAAATAAAATACATAGATTTGGTATGTTTGTTTCCTGTAGAATATTGTGATATTAGCCATGTTAATTACATTCCAAATAAAGCTATTTTACTTGTGTATCTTAATGTTCAACCTTGTAGCTATAGATGACTAATACAACTGTTATTGAAAATGTTTGCAGCTTGTGTCTTAATACTGATGAGAAACATGCATCAGCCACAGATATTCCAAAAATTCCCACATTTTCAAAATAATTTTTTCCTAGAAATTAGTGTACAGGAATCTTAATGTAATTTCTAACCTCAATAAACAGAATCAAAATGTCATTCTGTGCAATTTTCTTCTGTGCTCCTTTTAGTTTCTCATGTTAATATCTGCATTCATATACAAACTAGCTCCTCTAATTTCACTGTTGTTAATGGTTTATAAAAAAAATGTGGAATACAGCAGCAGACTAGTGCCCAAGGAAAGGAAACTTACTTGGTTATAACTCAGAAGAGCATAACCTTTTATTTTTTATATCAAAAAATGAAGATAGGAGTTTGTGTACAGTACAACAATGTGCCATCAGAGAGAATAATGCATGTAAAAATGAATTTCTCTTAATATGTTCAGGTGTGCTTGTGAATAAAAAAAGGAATTTTGAAGAGTCAATTAAAATTCATTTAAATTCTTTAACACCAGAATTCTTTAATGTAAAAAAAAATTGCTGTGTTTTGTCAGCATTGCTGTAAACACTGTGCTGTGATCATAACCAGTTCCCTCCACCTGTGACTGTAGATGGCTTAGAAATGGATACAGCTTCCTGTTCCAAAGAGGAGACTTCTCTTGAAAACATGGTAGTACTTATAAAGTAAATAAGCTTTAATTAAATATCATTGTCTCACATTAATCTTTATAGCTGTGTTCCCCATGGAAATAAAAGTGGATATTCAATTTGTTTTGATTATGCATAAATTTTAACAGAAGCATTATTTGTATATTGCTGTGTTCTTCATGATAGAGGCATATTTGTGTCAGCATAAACCATTAAGAAGGCAGCTCCTCATTAATGTGAAATAACACTGACTCATTTCTCTTGTATATAAATAGATTGACATTTAGAAAAATTAAGTATTTTTTAAGAATAAACAACAATTCATATGGGGCTGCTGTAACTTTCTCTTTTAGTCTGAAGTCCAACTTATTTTCAGTTAACTATGAAATGGAACACGGAGTGTTTCTGCTATTAAATAGGTATTATTTTCGGTACTTGCTGATTTCAAAGGTCTTTGTTCACACATGTTAAGAATACTCTCATCCTAAGCCAGGATATGCATAAAGGGTCTGTATGTACAAACACAAGAGGGATCAGGGATACATATTTAAAACCTGCTTTCACAATATCTTGGAAACATACTTCAGTCAACAGGATATATTTATCCTCATGAAATTTTACTTGGCTCTACCAGGTTCACGTAGGAGAAATTTGTGGCAACCAGGTTAGGAAAGTCCACTAAAGTCTAGCTCAATAGTAGGGTACAATGCCAGGGTGCATCCCACTTCATCAGACTCTTGCAGTGCTCATTGAAAGGTCCTTTGCTTTTGTCAAAGGGAAGTTATTTCGTTTTTGGTAAAAATACACCCTCTACTGCTGAGCTAATACTGTCCCCTGTGCTAACTGTTGCTGAGGGAATTTTATGCTGAGGGAATTATAGGCTCTTGCCTCTAGCAGTGTAGTGTTGAAGACATGAATGAGGAGGCAGACCATAGTCTCTGTAATAGTGAAGTTCTGCGTGACAGCTGTTTGAGGATGCTTGCCCTCAGTGCAGTAAACTGTTTGGGGTTTTTTGTTTTTGTTTCTGTGTTGGTTTGATTTGGTTTGGTTGGTTGGTTGGTTGGTTGGTTGGGTTTTTTTGTAGCTGTGCTGTAAGATACACTTTGCCTGTCCACTGTGGCTATGCATTTGCAGAAGATGTCAGATAGTGTTTAAATAATGTGTAATGTCGTGTTGCTCTTTCATCACCTTGGGAAAGTGGCTCTCCCCTGTGACAGTCATTATATGCTCAGTGCTGAACCTTAGAAAACACTTTTAATCCTGTCTGTTGTGCCCACAGTTAGACCAGTGCATACATTCAGCACAGAAGCATTAGTTCAATGTACAACACAACATTTAGTGCTGAAGCCTGAGCAAGCCACACAAATACAAGCCTTGGGAAACACCCATGGCAGAGACAAGGCCATGAGCACCTCCATCAGGTTAGAGAATAGTCCCAGTAGCAGAGTTCTCTGCACCGGGATAACATTTCCTCTTGCAGCTCTGTTTTCTTCTCTGTAAACAAAGGCAGAGTGATAAATAAGAGAAGTGAAACTACAGCTACAAGGAAGGACACAGTGGAATGTGTGGGTTTTTAAGGGCAAAACAGAGCAGCAGCACTCTTCTCATTCTTTCACGTATAATTTCCACTAAGGCTAATAGGAAAAAAAAATAGAGGCTGCAAGACAATAGTTTTGGATGGCTATTCATGCCATCACACCATGTATGATCAGAATTCTAGTCTTCATGTACAGTAAAGAGAAAGCTGTAGGTTTTTAATGCTGAAGTTTTGAGTTATGCTTCGGAAGCTCTTCTGACTACATAGACATCCTTGACACTGTCCCATGCTGGACAACAGTGGAAGTCCAGTGTCTTAAATACATTCTCTTAATAATTCCTCCCTTTATTTCACTTAATGGAAGGTAGGAAGCTAGTGTTAGAGAAGCTGGCTATGCAATGACCAAGTTGGGAACATCACAACCACAGGGCACAGGTGTGGTCTCCACACCTTGGAAAGAACTCCAAGAATTATTTTCAGAAGTTGGGTAAACCAAATCTTAAATTTCATCTGCATAACCCAAACTATAGAGCTTTCCTGGATTAATTGTTCCTTCAAATCTAATAGCTTTGGTTGGATAAGAAATGTATCATCTTTTTCAATTAACCAATAACAATTTTCCTACTTGTAGTGGGGTAGAATCCACCTTGAAAATCACTAAGCTGTTTCAGTGTTGTTAAAACTGTGCATCTGATATATAGCTTTTGACTTTAGCTATTGATTTATGAAATCTATTTTTTTTTCTGCTGGACCAAGATTCCCCTAGTATAAAGTTCCTATTATCTCTAGAGACATGCCTAACCTATAATCAAGTTATCTCTTCTGTTTCTCTAAACTAAATAAATAGAGTTATTTATGTCTTTCACTTGAAGTCCTGTTCTCCATCCAAAACTTCTAAGATTGGTTCCACTGCTATTAAAACCACAAGTAACTTTACTACTTCTTCTCTGTATTCCCTTGTTTATTAGTCCTTTTAGCTACAATGTCACACATTAAGCTCATGAGCAGCAGGTAAAAGGAATTAATGGATCTAGAAGTCAATTTTTTAAAGTTTATACCAGAGTGAATGCTATTATAAAAGCCTTTAATGAGAATGAATCTGTGCAAATATCACTGACAGCACCTCTTCAGCATTTGTTTTACAGTAGAGATGGTTGCACATTAAATGCCTTTTGGCAAGGGACTTAAGGATTCTACTGGGAGCAATATAACATCTACCTTTTGGTACTCTATTCCTTGAGAGATCATACTGTTTCCTACATGAGTAAGCCAAAACTTGCCCTTGCTCTGAAAAATGTGTTATTTTGTTAACACTCATTTCCAGTCTTTCTAACCTTGCCAGTAAAATGCATCGCAACAGGCTTGTTTGATGTGGTAGGAACACAGACAAGAGCATAGCTAGCTATGGCTGGAAAAAAAGGGAAAAATCAGAAGTTGCAAGTTATACAAAAGTGTTCTGATCTGAAACTCTAGATGTTGATTATTTGCCATGATTTCTTCTCTAAATTATAGCCAACTTGTTCTGTGACAGAGGTTACTTCCCAGTATACTGGGAAGTATATTCAGAGAGTGAAACTCTCTGCAGAGTAGTGATAACTCAGTGAAAGCATAGGGAGGAGGGGGTGAAAGAAACACATTCAAGAGGATGTGGTAAGAGAAAATGATGAAAGGCCATAATAACATAGCAGGAAACAACAGAACATGCGGCAAACATACTGAGGACTGCATGCATTTTATGTGTCAAATTACCTCCAAAGCAGTTCTTTGGAATTTAAAGCATAGTAAGAAAGTATACTGCAAAGCTCACAGGACCTAATTATGTGGGACAAATTAGTCTGAAAGACCTTCATAATCTGTCTAAAGATGTGGGTGTAGTAGTAAGTTAATGAGCAAGTTATTATGAATGAATGTCTAACATTCCAGTTGTGCTACTTGTAAAAGAGGTTATGTGCAATATACAGAAACTGTTGGAGGTTTTAATGTGTACCTGAAACAGAATAGTGACATAAGGGAGATAAGACGAGAGGAAGGAGTTCAGAGGGGTTCATTTAGGCAAAATGGTCTCATATGTCTTGAAGACTTGTAGCAAACATTATAGAGCTATAGTTTAACAAAGAATAATCAGCACATTCTGTATCTCCATAATCATAAACATTTTCCATGGCTTAGAAGACTCACCTACTACCTCTAAATACAAGATATTTAAAAGACTACATCAGAACTCAGATCTAAGAGCAGTTAAAACAGACACCATACCTGCAATGGCAGCCTTCATCTGGGAAGTAGCTGGCAGCAGTACTTGACAAGCAAAAGCAAAGCTTTGTCTTTTCTGAGAAATTTCAGATGGATGGGAATAAAGATGTCTGTGAGACAGACTTAGCAGGGACCCTAATGACACTCTTTGTCCTCTTGCTGTCAAATGTGGAAGAGAGGCTAAAGCTATAATATGGTTAATATCGTTCTTTCATGCAATAGAAGAAAAAAGTGATGCAGGGTGATGCAGCACTTCACAAGCATTTGCAGTGATCACACAGAACCTGAGATGGACACATGTCCTGCTTGAATCCCATGTTTGTACTTGCTTTGTTATGAAATAATTATGAAAGTCGTGAAGGAAGGTGTTTCTTCCCCTTCTATTCTTGTAAGACCCCACCTGGTGTACCAAGTTCTGGAGCCCCCAGTGTAAGAAGGACCTGGAGCTGTTGGAATGAGTCCAGATAAGAACCATGAAGATGACCAGAGGGCTGGAGCACCTCTCCCATGAAGACAGTCTTAGACATTTGGGGTGTTCAGCCTGGAGAAGAGAAGGCTCCAGGGAGCCCTTATAGCAGCCTCCAGGTACCTGGGGAGGGAATTT
Organism: Heliangelus exortis; assembly: GCF_036169615.1. Lineage (NCBI taxonomy): Eukaryota > Metazoa > Chordata > Aves > Apodiformes > Trochilidae > Heliangelus > Heliangelus exortis. The sequence continues at coordinate 13,596,800 of NC_092426.1, read as the reverse complement.
TTTCAAGGGCATGGAGTGATAGAACAAGGAGTAATGTTTTTAAGTTGGGAGAGGGTAGATTTAGATATTAGTAAGAAATTTTTAACTGTGAGGGTGGTGAGCCACTAGAACAGTTTTCCCAGGGAAGTTGTGGATGCCTCATCCCTGGAAGTGTTCAAGATCAGGCTGGATGGGTCTTTGAGCAACCTAATCCAGTGGGAGGTGTCCCTGCGCATGGCAGAGGGGGTTCGAACTAGATGATCTCTAGGGACCCTTCCAACTCAAACCATTCTAGGATTCAAAGTACCCTTTGTTGACCTTTAATGAGTGCTCCCTGTTGACAGGGAGTGTTGGCTGATGAACATCAGTATTAATTTCTCACCTAGTTCAACTTGTAGGACCCTGTGTAACCCAACCACTATGACAAGGCATTCTGCAGATCATGTAACATTAGTTTTTCAATGTTTATTTAGCCCACGCTAGTTTAAGCATGACAAGGGAATACCAAAAATCTGTTTCATGGTACTATATATACTTACATGGGTGAGGGAAGCAGGGAGATGATGGAATGGTTGTAAAAATACTCAAATGAAGTGTCTTACACCTTATATTTTTAGAAACCTGATTCTTACCTCCAACTGAAAAAGTGTTAATAGAAAACTTGGAATCACTAGACCATTGATCAAGCAGTCTTCTGTATGGAGTGTTTAGTGAGTTTGAAGTTATCTTTAACTGTAAAGACAGTAAACATAGTGGAAATTTTCTGTTCTCTCTGTGTCTGTCTTATTCTTGTTTTCTACTACCTATTTGTACTGTTTGCCGTAGTTCATTCATCTGGAGACATGACTGAAATGTGGTCCTTCCATTACTGGAAAAAACTTTTATCTGTTTGGTCAAGATGTTAAGACAGCTTGGTCTAAGATATAAATAGTTTGTATATCAGCCTGACACACTGTTATCTCTCCAGAAAAGCTTAGACAGCATAATCTTTGAAGGAAAAGTTTCAAAAAATACAGAGACTAATCCTCAGCATTATTCTCTGTCTGGATGGAAGAATGGTAGTGAATAAAGTTTTTTTTTTTTATAATTAATGTAATTTCCTCTTGAGCAACAAATAATAAGGTTATGTGAAACAGTGTTGTTCAAAAGGAGTATGTATCTCGAGAGGTGGAATATATTAATTTTTGCCTATTCCTTAGTTATAAATATTCAGTTGTTCATCGTTGCCATAAAAATTATTTTTACCATGTGTAACAATGTTCCATTGGTTCAGAAAAATGGTAACACACTTTTCTTTGTTGAAGCAAACAAAGTGTTAACTGTTGCTCTAGGTATTGATCTTCCTCGGTGACTGCACTTCAGTCCATCGCCACAGAGCCACCTGTCATCTGGGGAAGCATAATTTTAAGCTTTTCTATCTGGTTTTAAAATTACTGTTCATAGGGAGTGTACTTGCACTCAAAATGTAAATAGAAGTTTCATCAGAGCTCTTAAATGTTTTACAATGTCAGTGTAACTGTATTCTGTGCACCTGTAGTTCCAGGTATCAGCCTTTCGTTGTGAGGTCTTCTATTGAATAGATATTTGGTTTAAGATAGACAGCAAGTATTTTGCATTGTCATATTATGTCCAAAATTCTAAAGTGTGTCTAAAATATTTGGACATTTTTATCATGGTGAAACAAATGTAGATATATCAAGTTGCTTGTCATTCATTTCCTAAACTGGCATTTGATTGGGTGACAATCTAGAACGATATTACATGGTGATTTTTTTAGTGTTAAAAAAATACAAATTATATGTGATATAAAAAGATGAGTCTAATGAATCTGAGAAGTTCTACACCGCAAGATTTCCAGTAAGTCTGATAGCAGTGTGAAAGTACCAACTCGCATACACTTTGGGCAATTGCACAAGTTAGCAAATAAAAATGTTAGATGGTTTTATGAGTGAACATAGAAAATGATGCTCTCTTGTGTAGAGAGCACTAGTGCATGTGAAACCCTATGTGCTTTTTACATAATATGCCTCTCTAGTTAACATATAACATAAAGTGTCACAGATCTTTTAGAGCTTGATTCACTATGAAAGAAACACAACCATCTGTGGTGTGAAAGTTTATGACTCAATTGTCCACACCTTACAAAGTGATTCAGCAAAGACATATCTGGGCCGTGGAAACTTTTCTTCCCTTATTTCATTAGTTCTTGTTTTGAAAGAATAAAAAGATCTTTGAAATGCAGTATGAATTTTAACTCTTGCATAGTAAGACATTGTGTAGATTTAAGCATGTGCTTTTAAATATTATAATTGTAATTGTTATTATTACTTTTTTTTTTTGCTTCACAAGACCATTTCCTGCTTATGAGTCATATTTTGAATTTCAAAGAGGGATTAATAAAATGTGAAAAATGGCAAGTAATTTTCAAAGTGATGGGCATATGGATAGATTAGATTAGACAGAAATGTGGACAGACCTTTGGAGAAATATTGTTAAACAAAATGGGACTTCTGCAATTACTTCTAGTCCAGTTGTGACCCATTTTGTAGAGGTTAAGCAGTGCTATTTTTTTGCTTTATTTTTTTTTGCAAATGCAAGAATAGTATGTAGAGCCTCCATTAGTATCCCATCCTCATCTCCTCATATAAACTGTGAGCTTGTGTCCAAAATCATTAGGTTTGATATTAGGGATAGCATTTCCTTTCCTTTCCTTTCCTTTCCTTTCCTTTCCTTTCCTTTCCTTTCCTTTCCTTTCCTTTCCTTTCCTTTCCTTTCCTTTCCTTTCCTTTCCTGTCCTGTCCTGTCCTGTCCTGTCCTGTCCTGTCCTTCCCTTTCCCTTTCCCTTTCCCTTTCCCTTTCCCTTTCCCTTTCCCTTTCCCTTTCCCTTTCCCTTTCCCTTTCCCTTTCCCTTTCCCTTTCCCTTTCCCTTTCCCTTTCCTTTCCTTTTTCCTTTCCTTTTTCCTTTCCTTTCCTTTTTCTCTCCCTGTATTTATAAAATAAGTACCTTCCCTTTGATAGCAGGCCAGCCTAACTCAGCTTTACTTCATATTTTTTAAAGGCAAAAAGCATTCATGTGGATAGGTCCAATAGAGCAACTGATACACAGCAGCTGTAAGGACTTCTCAATTTGCCCTCTTTATTTAGTATTCTTGCTAAGCTTGGCTCTGAGAAGAGTTTTTCTTTAGGATTCCCTGCATTTTTTCCATCTTCTTTTTTCTTTTTTGATTGGGGTGGATCCACACCTGACATTGTGAGTATCTGAGTTTCAATAACTTTAAGTCCCACTTCAAGTCTTACTGAGTTCTAACACTTCCTGACAGATTGGGGCAACCCTGTTATATACTCTCTGGAGAACTTGTAAATCTTTTTTGCTCTTCGTGCTAGCTGCCAAGTAGGAGCTGAATGCACATCTAACTTCACTTTGGAAATCACCTTGTTTCAGGAACATGCTATTTCTCTCATTTGATATTAAATCTTTGCCAGAATACAACAGTTTCAGATGAGCCAATTTTCTGAGATAGAAGAGCAAGAAAAAGTCAAAAGTATCCCTCTTTTTTTTTTTTTTTTTTTTTTTTTTGGGGAGGGGGGTGGTGGTGTGGGGTGTTTTTTTGTTTTTGGGCGGTTTTTTTGGTTGTTTTTTTTAATCTTGGCATTCTGTTCATGGAGAGATCTTTGTTGCCAACATGTCTGCTGCTTCTCCATCTCTCACCCTTCAGGTTTCTTAAAATAGCTAAGAACACAGAGTTTCTAAGCCTGAAAAACACACTAACTGGGAAAAAGGCTCTGTATGAAGTTAAAAAATATATATTTATACTGTAAGCCCTGCAGCCTGGCTTCCTGCCCACGTTTGGGCATCTGTGCTGTCTCTGGATACTCCAACTGACACATGAATGCCAGATCCAAAGAGGAAGAAATAAAGGGCAGTGCTCGTTCAATGCTAAGCCCATGAATGCAATGTAGTATCTTTGAGAGGTGAGTTTTGCCAACATTTGAGTCTTTTCATTATCACAGGCCTCTGGAGGGTAAGGTTCAGTCTTTATTATCTGAAATTAAAACTTCTTTCATAATACATGCTGTCACTTCAATCAGAATTCATTCTTTTTTTCATGGAGTACATTTTGAGGTGACCACATATTCAAATTCTAATCCAAAGGAAGACATGCAGGGCTTGGCAAAAGACAGAAGATTTGATGTATTACACTAAGATCCATGTTCAGGTATCTGGAGTTAGTAATGAACTCATGGAAACAGACATAAGTTTCAGAAAAGAGCACAGAAGCTCCTCAGGCAAATTCTTCTCTTAAGGAAGGGGATGGGTTCTGAGAAGGAAAAATTCAAATTGGAAGAATGAATGCTGGCTTATGAATGAAGAAAGATAGGAGGAGGAATTCTTGATACATATGCTAAGCTTCAGAGAAGTATAGGGAATTTGGAGGGTTGAAAGTAGACTAGCTGAATTCAGGATTTAAAATGCTTGTTACTTCACTTCTCTGAACTAGTTCTCTCTTCTCTCTTTGACCTTTTAATATATTTCACAAAGGATTTTATTTATCATCAACAGAGATAAGTATTCAGCAAGAAGCAAAAAAGTTGTTCCGAGATGGATGAGTATGACTAAGCCTCTTGATTGCCCAAACAGACATTCCTGAAGCCCTCAACAGCAAATTGCATTCTGTGCTGAAGATTTCTACTGGAACTGCTTGACCTTGGCCCATCCCTTACTACCTGAAAACACTTGACAACCAAGGCTTTTGGACTTCACAGGGTTTGCTTGACACAGAATTATAAAAATATAAAGACTGTCAGCTCCAGAGATATTTTTATCTTCTCTGTGGGATTCAAGGGTATGAAAAGAGAAGTTAGCAGATTTATGGCACCAAGTTAGGAACCAATTCTGCACTGGCTGAAGAGCTTGTTGAACTCATACAATGCAGAGGGTACAGGCTTGGTGGGTTGTGCCATCTGCTTAGAAAAAAAAGGCAAGGAGAATTTTAACAGCTGTTTGTTGAGTCAGATACTCATACCTGATTTTTTGTGCCACGGTGGCAGATTACTGCCAAAGAAATGCATCCCCTGTTGCTTAATAGACCTGACCTGGATGTTATGAAGTTACACCTGCTGGAAACAAGCCTTATGATGTACTGCTCATAAGACGCCTGTGATTCTATGAGAGAAATGTCCTGAAATCAGCACGTTGAGTTCATCCTTGTTTCTCTTTGTAGCTAGTAGCAACACAGCAGAAGACAGCAGGGATATATCCTAGCTAAATCTACAAGGAGATTAGGGCCTGAACATGCTGCTCCATATTATATTCAGGTTTTCCCTGAGTAGGCTGTTTTGTTGAGCATGACATACTGCATGTGAGTCAGTCATATTCTGCATGAGTCATATGTTGAAGTGTGAAAGCAATGCTGCATCTCTGTCGTTCTTACCCGTTGCTCAGCGGCTGCCATACCACATAGTTCAAGCCAGTTGAGCTCACCTTCCCAGTTTGAGCCAGCTCTTATCAGCTGCCTGAGCCTTTTAAATGTGCCCCAAGGTGTTGCCCAACATATAGCTAAACTGACTGCCACACATGTTTGTGTTTGATCTCGGAGTTATCAGTCTGTGGGTTAGAACCTCCAAGTGTTCTTCTGAAAAGGATGGCAAAGTGTCCAAAAAAACATGGACATCTTCAAATTTTATTTTGAAAAGGATAGTAATTTTAAAAGTTTTTTTAAATACACACATCTGTAGCACTAGGTAGCTGAAGTGTGTTTGTCTTCCTCATACACCCCACATGGAAAGACTGCAACACTCTTGTGTGTTCAGTGAATTGCTTAAATGTTGGGTGAAGCAAGAATGGTTCACAAGTTCAAAGTTTGAGAAACTCTGGTGCAGTCATACCCTGGAGGTCATTAGTCAAACAGGAAACATGCATTGTGGACTAAATAGATTGTCAGTTTATAGGTGAGTGTCAAGAAGTTACAGAATGTTTTTTTTCTGCAGACACCAAGATGTTGCTTGCTGTGGTCATCAGATGGAACCCTTAGTTATTTGTGACAGATATTTTCTTCCAGTTAGGTGGTAATTAATGCTTCTGGCTTAAATCTGCTTAACCAATACAAAGCAGAGTATGATTACATTATACCTGTCATTTGTGAGTGTCCAGTGATCCTCCAACATTATGTGATTCATGAAGCTGAAAGAAATTATTTGCCTAAGAAAATATTACTGCATATTCTGCCTGCAGAACCCCTTAATTCCTGTTACACATGTCAGCATATTATGACTGGAAGCTGTCAAATTCTAATGACTAAAATTTTGTTTTTCTGTCTTTTCATGCTATGTTTGAGAAGAATAGGTTGGAATAATTCCCTAGCTATATTTCTTCAAAGGGTAAATTCAACTGTTTGTGCTCTCTCTCTCTCTGTTTCTTTCTAAGTTTGTGTTTACATTAGTGCCTTTCTCTTTTCTTATGTTTCTCTAAGAGAAAAAAAGGTGATTTTCTTCTCAGAAACCACTGTCCATTTTAAAGAAGATAATCTGAGCTGACAGAAGACAGATTTGATGCAAAAATATTTTTTATTCTCTGATTTGATCAAAACATGATTATTTAAAAGAAGGAGGAAGAAGAGGAAAGGTAAATAGGAAAAAAAGTGCACTAAAAACTCTTACCATTTCATGTGGTTAAATAACCTTGACACTTGAAAGTATTTTTGCCATTCTTCTTGAAATAGGAATTTGTTGACACAGTGTCCAATAATACAGATACAGGACTAATGTTAACATACTGCAAATACTGCACCAAATAGTATCTATTGATCCACTTGTTATTATGCTTGTTACTGAAATGCTGAATGTAAAGCAAAGGAAACCAGTTTCCAATTTAAGTCATTAATAGATTGGTTTTGAAATTTATGTTACATGTGTCCAACAAATCAAGAATAAAAGCATGTGAAAGGCTGTGTAGAACGTATTGAATTACTCATTCTTTCCACAGTAAAAGCCTTTAGCTAAAGATTGACCAAAGAATTTTAAATATCTCATTATATATATGTCATTGTTCAAAGTGTCCCTAAATGGGATTAAACAATAGTCACTCAAGAGTTTCCTGCAATGTCTATTCCCCCTCTCACCCAACCCCCCCCTTTCCCCTCCTCACCTTGACTTAAATTAAGGCTAATGATATGTTTCCAGTGTAAGGTAAAAGAAGGATTTTCCTTGAATGACTTTCCAACATTTTCAAATATAATTCATTGTAAGTACTTCTATCAAATGATTACTTATTTCATCTCGTTGTCTTAGAGGATTTAACCTAAAACACACATTTAATACAGACTTAATGACCATGTTATAAACTGAAAAATGTGAAGCAATATTCACCTACAAATTTGTTTGTGCTCAGAATAAAAAATAATGCTAGGACTATTTTTCAAAGAAATTACTTTTAACTACCGTTTTTCCTTTTATGTGTCCTAGTTTGTCTTGGGTGATGATTCTTCAATAGCAATTAGGAGGGCTGCCCTCGTGGGCTACAGGGGACAGGGAGGAAATGGGACAGCAGAAGGCATAATGGAGAGAGGGTATTTTTGTATAAATGGCTTCTTTTGAGCTCCAGCTCAATGACAATTTTTAAACAAAAGCCCTATTCAAAAAAATATTCCCCTTTCCTAATCCTGTTGAAAACATATTTCCACAACCATACGTATAGTAACACTAAATATCTTTATAATGAGGGAAAGAGCAAATAGTTTTGGTTTGTCACCAAAAAAAAAAAAAAAAAAAAAGTCAGGATAATTAAGGTAGCGAACATATTGCACTGCTATATTGGTTCAGTCACCTGATCTGTCTCTCCGATCACTATTTGCACGATATACATGGTTTTGATGGGCTTGTGATAGACTGCTGTCTGAAATTCTTTAATCTGGGTCTCCTGTTTGGCAGTGCAGCAGACTTTGCTATTTTGGTTTTTGAAACGAAGCCATACTATGGAAGGATAAAAGATAGCTGTGACTCTGTACTGACTCATGAGTATGAAGGAAAGCCAGGTAAACTTAAAACCAACAATGGCCTCGCTGATGCTGCCACTGGTGCAGATGGACAGCAGACATCATCAGACATCATTCCACTGAAATCTGTGGCATTACACCTGTGTGCAAGTCGTGAGCCATGAGCTCAGACAGGACTGAAGGATGGGAGGGCAGGACGGGACAACTCAGGGCAAAAGGACTTTCACCCCATGGCCTCTCTACCTGGATCTGTAGACATTTCCTCAAGCCTTTTCTTCCCATGTGATTAAGAGTGAAAACTGACTATCTGGCTTTCAGTGCATGGGTTTGAAGGGGTGCATTGCTGAAGGTAGGTTGCATTTAGGAAGTCAGAGCTGCCAGTTGCCTGTTGCTTTCAGTTGCGAGGTCTTACCAGGTCTTTCCTCTGTACTGAATGCTGGTGAGGTTTTGGTTTCGTTTGGGTTTTTTTGTTTGGTTGGTTTGGTTTCTTTGTTTTGGGTTTTTTTCTTGTTGTTGTTGTTTGTTTGGGGTTTTTTGTTTGTTTGTTTGTTGGTTGGTTTTGGGTTTTTTTTTCCATCCAGTACATTAAAAGAGTGTTTTAAATCTTTAATTTAGGTAGGTTTTTTTAGGAGATGAAGAATGACTTTATAGAAAAAAGGGAAAGCAGAGTCTGCAAAGTTTATACAAATGTGATTACAAAGAAAGATTTCTAAATCAGCTTGAATGAAAATGAACTAAATACTGCTTTCCTTACTTTGGTTTGAGTCTATGAGTTGTGGTTATCTCCTGCTTGTCTGTGTAAGATGTATAAAGAACATTGCTTCTTTTAAGGGTCAGGATAAAACTGAAATCCCTGAGGCAGACCCTTTTCACTACTTACACTGGATCTGTTTCTGATGTTCAGCTGAGGGTGCAGCAACTTGAATATTGTTTTGATGGCAAAATTCATTTATGCATCTTCTCCTTTCCTGCTCTGTAGTTTGCTGCATTCTAGGTTGAACAAGACCAATTGCAAAGGTGCCCTGTGAAGTGGCTCTTTGACATAGCCTGGTTTTAATCCATGTTTGCCACCAAAGGAAAGACCTTATTGTCAAGGCCTGCTTCCTGCTCACATCAGAGAAGCCTGTACAAAATCAAAGTAAGCTTTTTTTTCTCCCTTCTCTCTGTTAAATAGAAAAACAAAGAACTGTTGCAGCATTTTTTGACTGTTGTTACCAAACAAGAATTGAAGACTTTCAAAGGCTGTTTCTATAATACTGGGTTATTCAATGCTCCTTCACTCCTATACACCCCATGGAATTTCCCTTGCATGTTACAAAGAAAAGTATTAGATCCCAGACAGACTAACACAGATTGTTATGAAAACAAAAAAAATGGGGGAAAAAACCCCAACACTGTGTATCCCCCAAATCAACTCTAAATAACATTGCTGATTTTGTTTCATAGGAGACATGACTTTCTAGCTGTGAATGAGTAGGGCAACTGCCTTGTGTTTTGGAAAGTGCCATGCAAAAATGGAAAGATTCACTGAGTTTGCAATGAACGTTTCTCAAAATTTACATGAGAGTGTGTAATTTGCCTCTTGTTAATCATTATTTTGCTTCTTAAATTATTTCAGTCAAGTAACAGCAGTGATAGTATGATGTGGATTAGCTTTACTTATTTGTTTTAGTATTTATATTGCAGTCAAGCATAGCAACTCTCCTCCGGGACTGAGCTGTAGTCACTGCTGCCAGTGAAACTTGCTGAGGGCTTTTGTCCTGATCTGGTTCTTGCAGCTGAGGTGCTCTCATTCTTGGAGTTCTCTGCTGAATGGGAAGAAAGATGATCAGCATCTTGCAGCTTAAGTCTGAGACTCGTTACCTTAAAGATTTCACAGGAGCTGGTCCTCAAAGGCTGCAGTGCAGCAAAGATTTACATGAGTTCTGAATAACCCATCTTGAGTTCAAACTAATCTTTGCAGGATTAAGATCCTGAAATTTACGTGCATTTAATTTAACTCATGCAGCATGAATGGCAAATAATCTATATAACCAGTCTGAAAGAAACCTAAAGGCTGAAAGCTCTTGCTTCTGTCCTATGAATGAAGTAACAAACACAGAAGATTGGCTACAGTCCACAGTGAAAGATTCTCTAATCATAAACAAAATGGGAGCAAGAGAGGATGGGGTATTGATTAAGAGAGAGAAGAAACATATTCTTCGTAAACAGTTTCATTTGCTCAAATATTTTTTGTTTTCAGTGTCAGTTAACTGCATGGCATTCAATGTGGATTTGAGCTCCATGGACAGCAAGCATACCTGTGAAGAAATTGTAGGCCTAATGCTAAATTTATCTGAGCTTGTTTCCAAGTAGATAGTAGCATACACATTCCTGAGGACCAAAGGTGAGTTAAAGGAAGATGTCATGCAGGAGGACACTGTAGAAAACAACCCATCAGCTGCTACCCCACGTGACAGAACCAGAGGTAGTGCCAGAGCCATTAACACAAGTGCCTGGGGAGTTTGACAAGGAAAAAGATTCTGACACTGGAAAAATATCTGCCAACAATTGGCATCTGTGCCCTGTGATGGCTGAGGGAGCTGGGGCTGTTCAGCCTGCAGAATAGGAGGCTCAGAGGAGACCTCATCAGTCTCTACAACTACCTGAAAGGAGGTTTGTAGTGAAACGAGGCAACCAAGTGCCACTAATTGCCAGGTAGTGGGTATGAGCTTGTGTTAAGCCCACCTGTGCCTGATTAGGGTGGGCCCCTACTGCTCATGAGCAGGATTAGGGGGCCAATAAAGCTCAGTCCTGAGGAAGCCAGGGAGGAGGTTAGCTACTTTTGGAGTAATAACACTGATCCAGGCTGGTCAGCCCTGAGGGCAATAGACTCAGAGCACTATTCGTGACTTTCTGCTGGAACATCTGGTTGGACCTTGGAGCGCCCTGCCCTAAAAGAGGTTTGTCTTGCTAAAGAGGTTGTAGCCAGGTGGGGGTTGGTCTCTTTTCCCAGGCAACTATCAGCAAGACAAGAGGGCATGGTCTCAAGTTGTGCCGGGGGAGGTTTAGGTTGGACATTATTTACCGAGAGGGTGGTCAGATATTGGAATGGGCTGCCCAGGGAAGTAGTGGATTCTCCATCCCTGGAGTTATTTAAAAAGAGACTGGATGTGGCACTCAGTGCCATGGTCTGGGAACTGCAGCGGTAGTGGATCAAGGATTGGACTTGATGATCTCTGAGGTCCCTTCCAACGCAGCCAGCCAATTCTATGAAAACATTGCATTTTTAGCATATTGCTAAGCAAAAAAAGCAGGCCTGAATCTGAATCATTTTTACCAGTGTTAAAAGGTAACAAATTACAGATGAGCATTGAAGGATCCTATGCTAAGGATCCTTCAGAATCATGAGTTACTGTATCTGCAGAATCCATGTGCCTGCATTCAATGTGTAGCTGATGAACAACTAGAACACTATCCTCCATGGGTATTAGCTCCACTGATAGAAAAAGGAGGAAAAGGAGACCACTAGTAGAGTTATCTTTTCCTATGTGAACAGGCAATTTTCACATTTATTTAGAATCAGGACCTGGAAATGCAAATGTTTGCAATTTATATTTACAAAATAAAGCAAGTATCAAAATATACATTAGAAAAATATTATGGGATATTTGATTTTGTAGGTATAACATATTGAGTGAAAAAAACAATTTAAATGGAATTTTTTGCAGATCCCAGGCTTCAAAGAGCATACATGACCTGACCCTGTGCTGCCACTAGTTGATAATTTCTAGGGTTAACATTATTCTTATTTAAACAAAGTGTTTTGTTGTCATTCACAATTTTTCTGATTGCAGTCAGATCAATAATCGGAACATCAGAAAAAATGCAGTAGTAAGTAGGAGCTAAATCTGGCAGTTCCTGTACAGACATCACAGGTATTTAGGAAACAGGCAGGAATAGAAGAAATTTCCATTTTGAGAAGTGGCATTTCAGCAGAGATACTGCAAACGACTGATGCTTGGATATTGCCCAGTATTCTAAATGCAGCATGCAACAGGAATGGCAAATAATCTATATTACCAGTCTGTGAGCAATCTAAAGGCTGAAAGCTGTTGCTTCTATTGTAGGGAATACCCCAAACCCAAGGGAAATCTAATCACTTGGCAGTTTGAAAACTGCAAACTTTTTTTTGAGTTAATTAGCTATTTGAGATCTTGGTCCAGCGCTTCATTACAATAGCACAGGTTTTTCTACTGCTACTGAATCAGGCCCTATGAACTCACTGAAGGATACAACTGGATATTTGTGCCTGTGTTTTCTGAAGTGCAAATGAAAGACTAGTCTAGTAGGTCAAGCCCCTACAGAATATGGTTGAGCATGTACTCTCATAAGCTTGTTTTGTTAATATTGTTTATGAAAACCAGCAAAAATAGCTGTAAATATCCTTTGAGCCAGTCTGCATTTTATATCTGAACTCGCATACGAATGCCTCTGCAGAAGCAACATTTGTCCAGCTCTTGTCAACCCAGAAAGATATGGCCTGAAGAAAAGGAACGTGCAGTGGTCACCCTCACTTGAGCCAGTGTCCTCTTTGTACCTTGCATTTTCAAAATGACCCCTCTCCACTCCAAACCAATTCTCTTATTTGTTGCTCTTGTGACACTGAAAGAGCTCCCCTCTCGTTGTGGCTGCAATTATCATTATGGCTGAACCACCGGTTCTGGAAGTAACAGTCCAGCCCTTGAGAATAGAAGGCTATAGCCTCCAGCATGTTGTTCCACTCCACTGGCGTCTTAACTAGACAGCGTTAGTTTTAGCATAAAATCCATATTCCTAACCTTATGGAAGAGTGAGGCACGGTCTGTTCTCTTTTTCCTTTTACTGAAAGCATCAAGCAGCCCAACACAAAGTTCATCAGATTAAAGAATGTTTTTCTGTCATTTTTTTTTGCTTCTGCATCCATGCCATTTACCTGTACCCCATGAAGGGTGCGGTTCACTCTGTAACAGCAAGAGCTAGTGAGAGAATAAGCCTATCCTGAGAATAAACTGAATAATTTATTATTTAAATGAGATTTTTGGAGGTAAAACAATGAATCCAGTACAGCCCCCTTCGGAGTTTTAAATATTGTTTCTTCGAAGGCATAAATTTGCTTTGCAAAGGTTTCTTGATCTGCTGTAGACAGTATTTCTACTTATGCTACATGGTGACAAAACCTAAAGAGGGAGTCAGATGTGTGCTCTACAGTACTTGAGAATTTAAGTTAAATCTGTAATTTTTCCCCCTGCATTTCCTCAGAGAAATTAGCTATTCTATTCACTGCATAAATTTTCAGGTTTTGCTAGCACGACACTCAGGGTGTTGAATTTTTTATGACAAAAATGCTGTAATAATTGTTGAACAGATGTAAGTGTTGGAGAGTGGGCTCTGGCAGACCTCATGAAACCTCTATTAGCAATTTAACCCTATCCTTACTTGAATGAAATGAAACCTGAAGAGAACAGAGTTTTGAAATGTTTCTTTCAGGCATGCACAAGGGCTCCCAGGGGGGTAAATGACCTTTAATTAGACATATTCCTAATGAAATCAGAGTTTAAAAAAAATATTAATCAGCACTAGCTCCATACTACAGAAATATTAGGATTTTGGATTGTGATATCTGGAGCTAAGAATAATTCTGGATGGAGATATCCCAGCTCAGTGACTTGTACTGCCTGAAATGTTAATAAAGCCTAATCCTCCAGTTTTAGGACAGTCTCTGTAATATACCTCTCCTTCACTGCAGTTGAATTAGCAAATGATGGTAAGACAAAAACTTTATGTCCAAGATACCAGAGGATCTTTAGATTTTCCATGCTTGCCATATTAAATAAATAGCTTCCGAAACTTGCAAAGAAACATTTAGCAGGAAAAAAAAGCCAAACCAAACCAAAACAAAAAAGAACCATTTATGTAAGCACCTTTGATTTGATGCCTGAAAATAGAAATGTCATTAAGGGTTACCCAGGAAATTTGTTGAAGATTCTTCTAAATCAAAGAAGGGAATTAAAATAAAATGGCATCCCATCAGCAATGTAGTCACAGGGCTTGACTTTACTCTTGAGTAACTGAGGGAGCTGCCTGTGGTACCTACACTATAGATAGATGTGTCAAAATAAGGTGATTTTGTAGCTTTATATCTGAAGCAGAGATTTTGTGTTTTTCTGTGTAGAAATACAAACAAGCACAGACACACACTGATAAAGGCATCCACATAAACACACCTATTCCTAAAAATATGCATGCATTTAAAGATAATATTGGTAAAGAAGTCTTATCATGAAATAACAACTTATGTTTGATAGAAGACAGTAACTAATAAACTACTGCTTATGGAATTTTAAGACCAAATTGTCTGTGTGCTTAGTGGAGTGAGAAAGATACATGCAACTGCACCACATTCGCAGTACATGCATAAAACAAATTATCTCAAAAGTATAGGATTGTTTAGAGATAATTTGTTATATGCATGTAATCTGATTTTTTCAAGTGAGTGGATAGGTTTGCAGTGGTGAATCCTACTCTGCTATTGCCATTCCATTTAGGAAAGGAAAAAAAAAAAGAAAAAAGAAAAAATCTGTTAGGGTCTAGAGAAGAGGCTAAGATGCAGAAGCCCCTATCCTGGGTGATGTTATCTATCTCAGGAATTAAGTTACTTTTCTCATTTTTTGCTTGAATGTACAAAAGGCCAACACATTTGGGATTTTGTATGTGTGTGTGTGTGCTAATATATATATATATATAAAAAATCTAAGTGTGTGCCTGCTCCATCTGCTTTTGTTTTACATGCTCCTGTGGTGCTTAGTGAGGCATGGGGAACTTTAGTGCAGTGGCTTAGAAGTTTTGTGGATGAAAACAATCAAATTATATTCTGGCTCTAATTTATGGCACACACAGTAGTGTGCATCTATAGGGCAAGTTATTTAAAAAAAAAAAAAAAAAAAAAACAACACACACATTTGTCCAAATCTATGTATGTATTCAGTGTTCTAGCTGTTCTTCTCTGGAAAGGTGTTGCTTTCAAAACAAAAGATGTTTGAACACCTGGCTGTTTCTTTATACACATTTACCCATCGGGTTATGTTAATGGGTACAAGCAGAGTTTTTTTCAGTGCCCCAACAGTTTCAGGAACACACTCAAACATTTGTATGTGGACTGTTTCAGAGAGCTGTTTAACAGCCCTTCCCTGTGTGCAGTTTATTTGTAACCTGACATTTTTTCTGCTTCTTTTTATTGTTCTTTCCAGTTGTGTGTTTTTATAGCCTTATAAGTAACACAGTCTTAAATAGGAAGCAAAGTCCAGTAGAAGTGCAGAAGAAAGTAAGAGAATAATCTAGAGAAAATGTCAGCAGTGGATTTGATTGTTTTCAACTTATCTGCTGCCTATTACCTATATAGATATATCAACTCAAGATTTTGTTTTGAGAGATTTATTGGAGAGATATAGTTCTCACGGCCAGAGCACAGTATTTCTAGTTACACTGTCATTTTAGATTTAATGAAAGAGTTATTGTACTTTGCAAGGTAGTCAGAGGTGAAATGGGGACCATCTGAAGGGTGTCACTCTGTAAATCTGATGTTATTATGTCATAATTTGTGAAAGAACACATGCAAAACTTGCTCCACGGCTGAATACCCGCTCTCCCAAAACAAAACCCAAAACCCAAAGTGTAAGTTCTGACACTTCAGGATATTTTGTGGCTATTGCAAATTTGGATGATGAGAACTTAGAATGAGCTCATTTAGTTTGTTATCAACTTCTCAGTCAGTATTGAAAACTTGTCTTATTTACCCAAGCTTTGAAGAGGATCCTTATCTCACCCAGACTCCTAGAGAAACCCTTTGTATGTATAGAAGCTATTTACATTATTTTTTTAACAGGAATAATACTTAGGAAATCATGAGATATCTAAGGCTGCCTAGCTAAAAAGAAGTTGGATACCTGAATAATGGACTTGCAAGTCTGAATTCATCACTTCTAAATGTTCATTTTCCTTCCTCTGATTTCCAGTCCCAGACATAGTTTAATAACCTGGTGGAAGTGCAATGGGCATTCAGCTAAAAATACACTGTTTCACTTGCATTGACATTCCATACAAAAAAGAAAATATGCCCTCAGTAACTATCCTGTAAAAGTGGCAGCAGGGAGTATTGCCCTTCAGAAGCCGATATAAAAATGTTTTTACTTCTTAGTACTGCACTAGAAGATTTAGCAGGAGTTAACTTTACAGATATATTGTAATTACTCTTGTTATCAATAATAAAACATATAAAGGACGTATACTGATAGAAAGGAGCTAAAAAATTAATTAAATTTATTTTTATTTTCTGTATTAAGATCACATTCAGAAACCGAAGACTAGAAGCAATCTGGTGAGCAAATGCACCTAATGCTGTGTCAGGGGCTGCACAAAGATATTAGAAGAGAGATACTGCTGTATGAGCTTATGATGGGAACAGATGAAGAATGACTTGGTTTTGCTTAAACAATGCTGATAATCAAGTGCAAAGCCAAAACACTAGTCCATGCTTCCTAAAAACTTCTGGGTCATTTCTGTTCTCTCAAGTACTGTTCTGCACTTTGGCACCTGGATGCTGAAGCAGCTTGCTTGTGCTGTGTCTGTACTCTGAATGGGCAGCACACTCTCCTAAGGAAGGGCAAAGGAAATGTGCTACAAGAATAAGGAGCAATTAATGAGCTTTTCACCAGTGACACTGAAACCTGAACACTTGAAAAGCATGACAGAGGAATTGCATCTATGTGTTGACCATCAGGTGCTCACAGTAGCAATATTCAGTATCTTATACACTCACAAGCTGGAAACCAAAGTGAAGCAGACCTTTTCCTTTTCTGAAAATTGTGTATGCACTTTGCTGGAGGACCAAAGGAAGGAAAATACAACATAACATGTTCCTGAGACCAGGTCATTAGAAAGCTGTAGATGAGAAACTGTAAAAATGTAAAAAGTCCTAAGGAAATGGCACTTAAGTTAATGAAAACTAGAAGACTTTTTTCATAAGTCAGAGAATTAATCTCAGAAAAAGTTGAAACTTCATTTTAATCATGTCATCTGCTCATAAAGGTTGACTGAGTGGTTAATGAAGAATATATTCCCAGAATTTCAGCTGTAATTCAGTCCAGTCTAACTGGAAAGTGATCTAGGCTTTGAAAAAAATTTCAGTGTTTATCTTTGTGCTATGGGAACCTAATCAGAGTAGAATTATCACATGTAAAATCAAAGGGGAGAGTGGGGGGAAAGGTGAAAAATAAATCCCACACCTCAAATAACATTGCTAGTGAAGTTATTCTGTTAGACATATACACTACAGAAGCATAGCATGAGGAAGATCTCATAATCAAGGTCTTTTTTCCTGACACTTTTGCCTCAGTACTCAGGTAGGAGACCTACTGTCAAACACAGTATTTGCATTGTTTTTTGTACTGGTGTGGTCAAAGCCAAATATTTGTACTGACATTGGAGTGTAAGTAAAATTCACTGATTTTTGCTGTGTAAGTCTAGGTTTCACCTGTTTCTTATTCTCACTTGTGGTGAGTTTACAGCTCTTTTGTTTTCCATGAGATGATGGTTAATTTTGGTCTTGAACTCTATTCTTTCATCACTGTTTCTTCTCAGTCATGCACTGACTTTTTCTTTGGACAAAATACCTTAGTTGAGTCCATGCTCAAGGGCAAAAAATGAGCCAATTTTTCTTCAGTGTATGTGAATTGTGCCTTTTCTAAGCTCAGTGTAAATCTGGGGCCAGTGGTATGATGTGTAAAGCTCTCGTACCATCGGAGCGTGTCTGCATTATAAGTTTATATTGCTGTAGTTACAACAGCGTAACTTCACCAGTGCAGGAGTCAGTGTAATTAACACTGGGAGCACAACAGCCCTATTGGTTTTATTCATAATGAAGACTAAAGATGGTGCTTTCAAAAGTGCTGAAGTGACTTACAAGCGCGACTTTCGTTGTATCGCAGGTCACAGATTCATTAATCACTCTTAAACCATGCCTGCACAAGGAGATTTTATCCCCACCAGCCAGGGTACGGTAGTCATGGCTATATTTGTAGTACAGAAGTAGATCCATGATTTCAGATAAGAAACTCTATCAGAAGTTATTTTTATGGGACTTATCTGAAGAACATATGCATCCACACTGCAGTAGTTCCACCTCTTGAACTGAAACAGCACAACCCTCTGAGGGAACAAGTGCGAGTGGATTTTGACAATCCTGTACCTTAACAGTGTTGTTCCTTTTGCTAAACAGCCAGGTTTTTAGATCTGGTCATTTTGCTGGTGTTTTTTTCAGAGGAATAAGGGATGAAACTATAACTGGTGTCACAGTTTTCTGGTTTTCTCTACAGATTAACATGCAGTTGGCCAGCTCTGTCCTCAACAGCAAATGTCATTTGAATTACAGGGAAACTGCATCAGGTTTCAAGGAAAGGGAGAAATTTTATTTCTAGAGGTTACTGCATTTCTGCTAGCGCTGCTAGAAAAGAAAGATTGCGGTGTGTGTGTGTTTAATACAAAAAGTAGATTTGCTGATATAACTGCTATTTACACTGTTTATATTCAAATGTCCTTTAAAAAAAATAGTATCATCAAAATTTACGAAGAGTAAGAGTGTGCAAATCAGAACACTTATCTTCTTTTTATAGACTAAAATCAAATTATTCCTCACATTTTTCTCAGTTGCAGAATGTTAGATTGCAGTGTCTGTAAGTTACTTGCTTTTTTTGAGAAAGGTATATTCTGAAACCAAAATTGAATACCACATGAAGACTTTTTAGCATTTTAAAAAATTCTCAGCAATTATTCAGTCCTGCTGCATCAACCTAGCACCATTCCTAAACCTATCCATAGCACTGGAGAGTAACTCACATCACAGTCAGATTCTTAATTAATTACTTTGTAGCCTGCTATCTTAAAAATACAGGTCGAAAAACGGTATGTTAACCTTTTAATTTTTTTTTAACCTAATAAAATAACCAACTTGTTTTGTGACCTGTAATTCTGAATCTGATTGAGTTTTCAATATACTGTAATTCACAGATTTTCTCCCCTCTAGCACTAGGTTTGTATCTGTCACATGGTTTTCAGTGTTCCTAATGAGCTGTTAACAAGCTGTCAATTACCTATGCAAATGAGGCAAGCAGAAATGGAGGGGTTGCTGTACCTAGAGTTAAAGTGTGCTACTTCGGATTATTATGAAATAAATCATTTCAGTTTTAATAGCTGTCTGTGCCCATGTGGCTTGTGTCATGTAGGCACTTTTTCATTATATTATTTACCCAGCAATAAAATGCTGCAGGGGACTTTGGGGGTGATTAAAAAGTTGAGGGGGAGGGGAGCTCACACAAGCAACTTCATTCTTTCCTGGTTTGCACCTTCTGCTCTTCTTGGGTCAGGGCTAAAAGGCTACAAGCTGTTAGGTGCCCCCAGCCCTGTTGAAATTAATGACAATTCAGGAGTTTAGGCCTGATAATGCTCCAGTCTTTAACGAACAGACTTGTTGAGGTATGTAACAGAGCTTCACAAGAACATAAAGTTAAAGAGAGGGTCAGGCGTTGAAATCTTGAATTTTGGATACAAGGATACATTTTGTATATGCAGTCTCAGCCTCCTAAGAGCTTTATGCAGAAAATCGTGGCACGAAAAAGCCTGCAGTTTTATTTGTGTTATCCTGTAAGGAGTTCTTTCCCTTTTGCTGAAGTCAATGAAATTTCACCTTTAAACTCTCTTTCCCTTTGCTTTAGCTTGCAGTTGATGCTTACTGTAAAACATTTTGTGATACTTTGTATGAAGAATGTTATATAAAATGCAATTGCATTGTATTTATGACTGGCACTATAATAACGTTCTATCAGTGTTTCCATTATAAGCCCCTGTTATTGAGGGCTCTAAAACTCACCCATAAAAATTCACTCTGGACTGCAGCACAGTCTACAAAGTAAAAACAAATCCTGTTGGCTATTTTTGAGTTAGAATAATTGAAATCAAGAATAGAAATTAGACTTTCAGAGGTTTTATCTCATTTTGATATTCTTATTCATGTATATATATATATATTTACTTTTTAAAAGATGGGTCAGAAACATTGTTGCCATTATTTAAGAGTGGGTTTTCACAAAACATCTAAAAAAGTTGGATTGCATCATTTTCTCCAGCCCATGCCTAATCAAAGATGTTTGTTAAATCTTCTGGCAGGATCAGGCCTAAACTCCTGAATTGTCATTAATTTGAAGAGGGCTGGGGGCACCTGACAGCTTGTAGCCTTGTAGCCCCAACTCAAGAATAACAGAAGGTGCAAACCAGGAAAGAATGAAGTTGCTTGTGTGAATTCCCCTCCCCCTCAAATTTTTAATCACCCCCAAAATCCCCTGCAGCATTTTATTGCTGGGTAAATTTGCACACTCAGCTAACTCAACTGAAAGGTCACTGGCATATGTACTTTTCTTCTGTCCTTATGTCCAATATGTTTAAGGTTCAGGGACCTGAAACTGCACACTGAAGCCAGGAAGCCTGGGGTAAAGCACAGGGAAGGGTTCTGGTAGGAAGCCAGAAAGAGAAGAATTTTAGAGATATAATGACATGCAACCCAGTAAACAGTAATGAATTAAATAAAAACCAAGAATCCTTTTTTATATGGGAGAAACTCCAAGGAAACAGTCTGTGGGGGAATTAGTAGGCTAAATCTTCACTGATCAATACTGATGGAAGCTTTCTGGTCAAAATGTCAGTACTAACTTTATTTTCTGCTGGTATGTACAATAATCCTTTTGTTCCATCTGCAAACACTAGGGGGTAAATTTTTAGTGTGATGCTTAGGGATTTAGCTGTAGGACTCCCATTAACGATAATGGGAATCATGTAGCTTGAGCACTCTGCATTGTGTTGAATATTTACCCCTCAGTTCAGAGCACTCTCTCGTTGAATTTTTAATTATATTTACAGATAAATTCCATAACCAAATATCATCAACTCTCAAGCAGATTGTTTTATTAAAAGGTGCAGATTTCCAACTTCATTTTCTGCTGCAACCTACAGTGATTGGTTGAGCAGCTGAGTAATTTTTTTTAAGTGTCTTTTTAATAATGCTTGATTTGTCAGCTTCAGAGCATTTGGGAGACAATAAATATTATAAAGCATCCCACCCTGTATGCATGTGCCAGAGAAATGCAAAATGTGAATATTCTATCTTGTACCAAGCTTTCAAAAGGTGTGTCATGATGCAGTGTCTCTACAAACTCCGAAATACTACTTCTGCATAAATCTGTGGTAAAACCCACTAATAGTATGCAAACATTCAGCCCTAATATGACATAGGGGGTTAAGTTTTATTTGCATTTGTGGAGATAGATGATAGGAGTAAGAAAAGTTATATTTGGCCAAGGCCAAAGGGGTTACTGCAGAAAGAATGTTCGACTTCAAGAATCCCTTGCTTTTGTGCTCTATAGCCTATACTCACACCAAGATCTAACACCAGGATAAGCAGTATAAAAGAGATGGTATGCATACTGATTATGCATAGCTGCTCCCTGAGGCACCCTGCCAGTTGCTTTTGCAACTCCCAGTTCTTGAAGAAGCAACAGCCAGCTCTATTATGACCCTGTTGAAATGACCTGTGAAGTAAGAGTGATTCTGCTGGCTTAGTTGTTTGTCTGGCTGGGATAGCAGAGATGCTCTTTGTTTTAAGGTATGAGTGAGATTAGTCTGTCTTTCCAGGTGTTTCACAAAGGAGACTTAAAGGCTGCTCAGCAAGTCATGAAGGGTTGTGGTGTAGCTGTTTTTCTGGTGCAGCTATCCTAGGGGCCTGAATGCCAATCCTCAGCTGCTGTCAGCAGAGGTGTTATGAATAAGAATGAAAATTGTTACAGCTTTTTAGTGCCACTCATGACTGATATATTTCACACCTCACTTTGGCTTGTGCCAAAGGACTGGACTGACAGAGCAATCCTGAGATCAAAAAAGCACAAAGATATTTTGACTGAGCCATGTTGTGTCCCTTCCAGTTTCTTCCCAGATGATGATTAGCTGTCCTGAGTTGAAACTGCTATAAAAACTTGACTGCATAGGAAGCTGCCTTTGAAGATATTTTGGTACTCTGTAGATGGACCCAAGAAATCTATAAACATAAAGTTTCTGCATCAATCAATGTAAAAGAACTTCCCTCATGTGAAAGTGCATGCCTTGGATCCTTTCAGAAGTGTGATGTTTTCTCTGAAGGGGATAACTGTGTTCAAACACCTGACTTGAGAGCAGAGACCTCCACAGACTGTTTATACTTAATCCATTCATTTCATACTACAACCATTAAAGTTCAGATAAAACAGTTACTGCTTCCTTACCCTTTCCATTCACCTGCCAGTGTGTGAAGCAGTGATGCAGTGGCTCCATGGACCCCTGGAGTTGGCATTTGCAGCCTCACAGTTCCCTCCCCACCAGAGCAGGACTGGTAGGGTGTCCATTTGACTTTGGTAGAACATAACTGAACACCAATCTCCATTCATGGCAACAGCCTTGAATCAGGATTGATTCCCTCTCAAACTCTGGAAATTCCCATTATGGTTGACAGCCTGAGATCAAACCAGAATACCCTTTGGAAAAAAAAAAAAAAAGATGAATAGTGATCAGTCACTTTTCCCAATGCTCATGATTGACAGTGCAAGACAATGGGAGAACCTCCACAATATTTTCCCCAAGAAAACTTATTTTTTTATATGCTAATTTATATCTGAATATATACCCTAATCGTAGCATTCATGTTTCAGCCCTCAGTAATCATCAGCCCATCTCTAATGATTCTTTTGTTCAGAAAAGGTAAACTCCTCTCACTTTTCAGGAGCAGATTACAAAAAAGGAACTTTATGGTATATATTACACTCACAAAGCAGTTTTCTCCATCTTGCAATCACTTAAAAAAAAAAAAAAAAAAGAAAAAAAAAGAACTTTCTTCTTATCTCATCTTCCTTCCTGCATGAATGTCTGAGATAATCAATGAAGTTCCTGTGTAGAGAATAAATTGAGCTCGAATGGCTCCTCTTAAACTGTACAATCAAAGAAAGAGAAGGTTTTTTTTGCTGATGATTTTGATATTCAGTTTAAGTTTCTTCACCAGGCTGTCAGCTCAGTGAAAGTGAGGTCAATCTGACCACACTCTTCCTAAAGGATCCTCTCCTGAACCATCTACTTGAGTATACATCTCCTGACAAATCAATGGCAGAATTGAGAGGTATGTATTTTGCCCAGAAACCTGGGGCTGATTGTCCTTTGCTGTGCATCTTATGGAGCCGTTTCTGTCAGTGCAGAGTGGCCATAAGACAGTGCCTGATAAAAATACTAATGTTTAGCATCTGCATCCCACTGATGTAAATGCCTGCCTGAAGATGCAGCATAATAGAGATGCAGACCACTGTCCTACAGTGAGAAGAGATTCAGATCATGGCAAGTGTGGGAACATATGGGCATGCACACCCATATACACACAAGGGTGAAAGGGTGATAAATGGGTGACAATCTTACACTAAGATTCTAAAGTCTCTGATTCAGAAGTCTGAGTTTTTACATGACAGATGCTGGGAAAGAAAGCACTAAGAAAAATATGGGAACTCATAGAGAGCAAGAAACCTATCCTTCCTTCCCTCTTGAAGTATAATTTTGTATTTTTTGGCCTGGAGTATTTTCTGGAAGTTGTAGGGTAGGGGCTGTCTCACTTCCTGTGAAGTTATAGGATGGAGGGGCTTGTGTGCAAGAATAACAAATGTAAGTGATCAAACGTGACTGAAAACCACCAAACATTCTTTTGCTAAATTATCCACATCCAACCTAATTTCTCTGGGGAGAACAGCAGTAGTGTCAACCAATTCAGATCTGTCTCTACAGTAACTGTCCTCAGACAGATATCAATATGGGACTTTTCAGGATGAGAAGAGAGTTATAGAGGCAGAAGAAAGCTCAAGGGCAAATCTGAAGTGCTGCAAATTTGGTTAGCTTGAGAGAGTTCCTTAAAATTTGTGGAAAAAAAAAATTAACTAGCATTGCTGAATCTGTGCCTTGCACTTGGGCCTGGAAGGCTGTATTGGTGAATCCGATTCATTTGTTTGTGGACAAACCTTTGTCCCTGATTCTCCCCCTTTCCTCCCACAAGTCCTCTTCTGAGCTTGTTTGCATCCTGATGTGAAATGAAGTGGTATGTATGAGAATCAGAGTATTACATCCTGGGTGATATCCATTATGTTGCTCTCTATTAGCCTTCAGTTCTTGGGAGTGCATTACTACATTATTTCTTTTGTGCCAACGCTATTCCATCAAGGCCAGTGCTGGCTTACTCAGTTGTATAAATGATTTCTTCTAAAGCTGCTTAAACAATACGTTGTAATATATATTGTGCTATGTGATTTTTAAATCAGCCTTGCAAATGTATTTTACAAATTTTGCAGCTCTTCAGACAAATCCTATTGCCCATCATTTCTAATGATGATTGCTGATTAGTAGAAAAATAGAGAGATGATTTTTATACATGTAAAAAAGATCACCTGAGTGAACACAATTCTTTAGGAAGCTCAGGAATGAGATTTTTTGCTTTGACCCATATTGTAGAAAGATTTTCAGTTGCATTGTAAAAGAAGAAAAAAAAATAGATTAAATAATTTTGGAATTTTATATGCTACAGTAAAAAAGTGTCAAAAAGCTAAATGTGAACTGAAACATATTTTCACTTACTCTGAACTGATATTGTATTCAGATTTTTCAGCTGAGTAAATGAAATTAAGTTTGTTCCTTCAGCTTTAATAGCATTAAAATGCTACTACCCTTCTGTTTTGTGAATGAAATTTTAGATAAGATCACGTTTCTATCCCACAAATGTTGTAATATTTTAAAATAATATAGATATTTAGGAGCATTTGAAAGCTTTTTTTAAAAACAAGCAAACAAACAAGCAATTTCTTACCATGCTTGTGTTCTTCCCAGGAAAAGCTGTCATTGCTGCAGAGCTTTTAATCTTCCCTTGTATCCCGTAGTGACAGGGAATGATGCTAATGTACAGTTGTTTTACTTAGCAGTGTACATTTTACAGTCAAACTTTCTGTGAATGGCAAGTGATATTCATTAACCTAAAACTTCTTAAACCAAGTATGGGGGACAACCCAATCCAGACTGTGACTGTAGCCAATCTGTCACTTGCAAGCAGAGAGGCTGTTGTGTTACTCAGCAGAACTTGGTGCTCTGCTTGCACCATTTGCAGCTGCCTGGTGGTTTGTCTGGTTTGTACTAGATAAACTGGAGCATATCGTCTGGTAGGTGGGCAAGGCGTTAGCACATTATACATTCCTACAGAGAAAACTCCATGGGTCAGGAGTTTTCTCTGGCCCAGCTGAGGTTGCTTTCTCTGTGTGCATGGGCACTGCAAGGGGCAGGTGCAGGAGAGGTTTTGAGTGGCCACGTTAGACAAGGCTGAATTGAGAATATGCAGGACTCAGGTATGATTCCCTGTTGCCAGCCATGCTCCACCCCTCAAGCCTGAGTGGGTGAAGTTTAGGAAGGTCCTTGAAGTCAAAGAGTTCTCACCTCTTACTGTGACCACTTAGCCAGTCCAGGATTTGTCTTTGTGTTGGGCATACTTTCCTACACAAAAGCAGCACTGACTTGCCTTCTCATCCTAAATTTTCACAAAATTGCATTGTATATGGCCCAAAAGATTGCTTAATGTTTGAGAGATTAAGTTTAAGACGAGAAGTGTATGGAAGACAAAAGTGAAAATAGGAGCTGAGTGAAAGGACTGATGCTGGTAGGGACAGGTAAAGAGCAGGAAGGATGCAGGATGTTTATCAGAAAGACTGAGCTGAAAGGCATGTAAATCCTGTTAACAGCTTGAAAACAGGTATCCACATTAAAGGAAGTGGAAAAAAAGTCAATTAGTGGCAGAAGGCATTAGCTGAAGGTGTCAGCTGGTGAATGGTGACTAATTTGATATAGTCTAATCACATAGTTTGGCTATTTGATTACCAAATTGAGATCCAAACACTGCTCCTTCCTGGGCAATCACTTTAGAAAGGAGGGTAGCTGGAACAGTCATGAGATTTGATCTATTCTTTAATTGAAATTAGCTTTAAATAGCTGTAACCCATGATGGAAAACCCAAGGAACAAGGAGTTGCTGAGACATGGTGTGAAACATCACTATTTGAGGAAGCTGAGGATGCATAAACAAGGACTGAGGACTGGGCTGTCCAGTGAATGTACACAGGGGAGTTCACAAACCTGTGCACCAAGAGGGAGCTTGTAGAGACACTTCCTGTCTCCTCTTAGCCTAGTGTGCTCCCCAGTTAGAGTTGCTTGTGATAGGATGAAATGGGTCAATACCAGGAATCAGCTGACTTCTCAGTGATTAGCTGGTGGAGGTAAACTAACGAACATCTGAAGATTTAAAGTACCTTGTACACCTTCATAAGAGCCTGGGAAGCCTCTCTAGCACTATCTGGTATTAACAGGAATGGATTATTAGAGGAAAAACCGAGGAAATGGGAGATTTGTAAAGTGGTTTTTTTTTTCCTGACAATTGTTTAGCTATTTCCTGAATCAGAGTATGTAACCAGACTTAATCAGATATCCTGAACAAATTTGTTTTGTCTTTTCAAACCTATTAGTATTTTTGGCCTCTTGTAATCATCTTACAGCACAAAATTTGCACTCTTATGGGCTGGAAAAAACAGCTTTCTCTGTTGTAAATGTGGTGCTTGCTTATTTCATGAGGTGCCCCTTCTCTCTGATGCTGCGAGGAGTAAGCAATGCCAATGTGCTTCCATTGGGCTGTTTGTGACAGAGATGTGTAAGGTCACATCCTCATGAATTATCTATTTAACTGACTAAAAAGTGTGAATTTCTCACATATCCTTTGTCCTCAGCCATGTTGCTCTTTCCTCTTACTTTTTCTAGCTCTTTTTCATATTTGATGACTGAGTCCAGGAATATTGTTCAAGATTTTCCTCCCTCTTCCTCATTTGCCCATCTAGTCATCATCTGTATATATGCTGTGGGAAGAGGAAGGACATCCAGGGCCTCTGGCAGGTTTGCCGTTGCATTCCTGAAAATATTTTTCCCACTCTGGAGCTTACCTCAAGGCTGGACACAAAAGCTCTGCCCATACCATAGTCAGTAGTTCTAGTGCCTGCAATCTGTTTAGTCTAACCAGCAAGTCCAGTTTGTATCTACTTTAAAGGATCTATTTGATGTTACACTGTGTCTGTAATCATACAGTTCATAATTCAGCAAGAAGTTACACATCTTTGTGCAGAGAAACAGCCTCTGTAAGATGCTTAGTATCTGCTAAATTTTTTTAAATCACTGATGTGAAAGGGGGGCAAAGGAGCAGAGAGGTGAGAAAGTTTTCATTCCTGATTGCTGGCACGTATAGGAAGTACAGACAATGCTGAGCTGATAGTTTAGAGAAACAAAAAATAACTTCCCAAGTGTCTTCACATATAAGGGAGCTGCTCCAATTTGCACTAGAGCTGAAATAATAATCTAAGGTTTTATTCAGTGCAGGTAGGGACGAATGTCAGCTGGGAACAAAAGAATGAGTGAAAAAGTATCCTAGGCAACTTGTGCAAAGAATTTCTTTTTTTAGGTCGGTCTGGGGATCATCAGGATTGGACCTTAGCATCAGCAACCTCCAGCAGACTGCAATGGCTCTTCCTTTAATACACTTCCACCCCTGTGTGTTATACAGCCATAATACTGAACACAGAAGGCAGACAGCTGCCCTGAGGCACTCTCCACAAAACTTTCATATTACAACAGCACCAAACGTACCATTATAACACCATGTTTCCTCTTCTTCACTATAAGAATTGTTCTGAAAAACAGGAAATATAATGGAAATGTTATAATAGATACATCCAAAATATATGGGTGAGTTAGTTGTCTCCAGTGATATATATAGGAGCTGTTCCTTCTGCTATATATAGAAGAGGTTAAATATAAGTAACATTGGTCAAAGAACCCTTTTACTTTACATACGTTATGGATGTATAACCTCAATTATCAGGAAAGAAAAGGAGAAAGTATTTTTTAATATCTGCTGGTATAAGCTCTTCTAAGTCATTTCCATCGCAACATGTGTTTTTGCTCTCCAAGAGGCATGAATATTTTCTCTCTCCCTAAATCCCATAATTGTTTTATTGCTACATTAAAAAATGTAAATAATCATTCCCCTCCCTATAATAAATTAGATGCAACCTGTCTAGCTCTGAAAATGAACATTTCAATATCTTCAGACACACAATGACATCATATCAATATTTAAAATCATTTTATGCATGTATTCCAGGTTGTCCAACTTCATTAAGGGCATTCATCAGCCCTCTGGCTACAGTGAATTCCCATTGGACTTGTAGGCCTCAGGCCCTACCAAACAGAAATTTAAACTAACTTGCCTTTTTAATTCACATTATTCTCAAATATTCTTTTTTTTTAACCCCCTGCCATGACTAAGGCATTTAGATCTGGCTATGATTTTCTGCACATCAATGTTTAACAGAAAAAATTCCCGTTTTTATGTCAGAATTTGAGTACATGAAAATAATAGCCTTTTGCCTTTAATTTTCCTCCTCTTTCCCCATTCTTCCCCATTTCCTGGATGCAATAATAACCATGCTTCTTTTAATGCTGAATGTTGTTAGTAATTTGAATTACAGGCTTATAGGGATGTGGGGCTGTTGTTTTTCTGTTTTTTTTTTTTTTTTTTTAAAAATTTACAAACACTTCAAACATAATAAGATTCACTCTTTTTCTCTTTCTCTTTCCAAAATAATAAAAAACTCCTCTTGATCTATTTTTTATACAGCTGAGTATGTGGAGCATGAATACATGTCATCAAAAACTGTTGTTATTAGTATAAAACTTTTTTCCTCACAAACAAACAAAACAGTCTTCAAAATTCCCAGGTAAAACTCATACACAGAACACAGCACAGGAAGGAACGCTGTGATATCAAAAAACCTCCTTGCTACTGGCCAGACACTGTCAATTTGGCTGAAGCATCTGATTTATAATCCCAGTTTTGTGTGGAAAGCATTTAAATATCCATCATTTGTCACACAAAAAAAGGATGGAAGCATGTGCAATTAGCCAAGTTAATATAATGGGCATCTGGGGATGGAACAAACCTAGGAGAGATATTAGGGTGTGAAAATGGGGCCAGCTTTTGGATCTTTTTTCCATAAGTAGCATTTTTTAAAATCACTGCACTACTCTCAATTTCCTTATGCTCTCTGCATCTCTCTTCTCTCTCCCTCTCCATCTAGTTCCAGTGTGCCTGCAACCACTTTTTTCCTTATGCCACTCCAACCCTCTCCCTTTCTTCATTTTGTTTCTCTGGCTTTCACAGCTCTCTGGATACAAGACCTCTCTTAGTTATGACACACAATCCAGTCCGTCAAAGTAAGGGAAGTTCATTCTGCCCTGGTTACCTGCAGTTCCTTTGGTGGTGTTGCAACTTCTCATTATCTATGTTTTATCCTTCTAAAAAGAAGCAGGTGCTGTCTCTTCTGCTGAGGTCCTGGGTACCATTCCCATCCAAGAAAGCTCTGAGACTCAGTTTTCTCAAAGACATGGAAAAAAATTCACAAAAAAGATTCAGCCTTGTGAGGCCAAAATTTGCTGTCTGAAAACATTATTCAGCTCAAGCCAAGCAGAAGCAAGTTAAGGGTTTCTGTAAAACCATATCTTATCACACCTAGGAATCTACTTGAAGTGCTCCCACCGCAGGCCAGAAATCTCCACAGTACTTTGTGGTGTTTGTTTTTTGGCAATATTTGTTGTTGTTGTTTTGTTGGGGGGGGGTGTTGTGTTTTTGTTTGTTTGTTTAGGTTTGGTGGTTTGTTTTTTTTTGGTTGGTTCTTTTTTTTTTTTGGTAATTATTATCAGACTTACTTCATTAAAAGTAACCAGGAAAATGTTCCACTTGCTATCTGTGAGGTCCTCTGATTCATTGTCTCCTGTTCCAATGGGGATTATCCTTATTGTGGTGGAGTGAAATGTGCTAGGCATGCTCAGATATCTTTGCTTATGGTCTTCATCTTGAGGGAAATGTTAGAGTACTTCTGCTGCTATTTCACCCAGTCATTGAAGGCATTCTTGGGTCTCCTTATTTCCTTTCTATATTCACCAGCCAACCTGATTACGGAAGAGTTTGAGCTACTGTAGGAGTCCGTGTCCTTTGAAGCCACTAACAGGTTACAGTGTGATATGAGTTGGCTTTCTTCCCGAAGATCTTGTGTGTTCCCTCGATACACAGACTCCAGGGCAGGATGCCCTTGGAGCCACCCGTAAGGACAAGCTAATCCAAACTTTTCCATTGTCAGCCAGGACCTATCTGCAGATATAAAAAAGAAAGCTGGAAAAGATAAAGTGTTTAAGACACTGAATACCCCTGACTGTTGAAGTAGGTCAGTGAGAAGAGTGGTGGTGGTAGTAGTGGTGAACGGACAGTAAGATTAGATCTCTGGGCACTATTGCAGTAAGCTATATAAATAAGAATAATAAACACAAGAGATGAGAAAGGGGATGGGGCATGTGAAATGATGCCAATAAGGAACAGGATATGAGAAGAAGACTTTGAAAACAGAGCTGGGAAGAAAAGAATCACCATCAGAGGGGATGAAGAGAGAAGGCAACAGATAAAGATGAAGAGATGTGGGTAAAGGGCAAGCAGACAGGCTAAGAATAGAAATGAGAAGACACAGAGATACAAAGTAATGAGAAGAAATAGAATACTAGAAAAACTGGAGAGATACTTAAACTGCAAATAGTCCAAAACTGAAGCTAAGTGACGATAAAAAAGATGAAAAAAAAAAAGGGCCTGATAAAGACAATAATGTAGAAAGAAGAAATAAAGGCAGCTTCTTATTTGTACGGTACAGTAAACCTGCCTATAGAAAGAGCTTTTTAAAAATATGTCATTTCTGTTGGTTATTTATTGCCCCTCTCTCATCAGGCAAACTATGCTGAGGTAACTGTGTCCAGCCCTTGGAAGAGGAGGGTGCCACTTACAATGCTACTTTAGACAAAGAGGGCCATATGTATGTTTGAAAACAGTCTTACTTTCCTTTATGGCTGTGGCCTTCTCATAACTGGAAGCTGCACACTGCAAATTAACAGAGTTTGCTGGACTGATAAAGCAATGTTTTCCTCTGTGTCTTGGACTTTAAGTCCACTCCCTGCCAGGACAGGCATGTCCCACGCATGAGATACCTGTACATGTTGTTAACAAGTCTCTCCCTCTGTGAGGTTGCAGGCATCACAGGGAGTAGCATTTTGGGTCAGGCTTGAGGTACATTGGGAGAGGAGTGCCTATGGGGGAGGATGCAGAATGACTGTACTGTGCCTGGCTAAGGCCAGTGCTTTTTGCTCTCTCATTTTCATGAACACATCATTCATTCATAAATTTTTAAAGGGGAAAGAATCATTGTTTAATGAACTTTTGTGAAGAAAACAGAGCAAGGAAGAAAATAAAAGAATTACTGTGAGTTCCTTACTCCCTAGACTTATGACCTGCATAACTCCCATCGGTGTGTTATTCAGACAGCTTTCCTATTTAGCTGACATTAAATTTGTATGCTCCCCCATGGCTGAGTTGTTACTTTTTTTTTTTTTTTCCATGCAGCTGGGATTCTCTGAGGGAACATGAAGGGTCAGAAGGAGGAGGGGAGGCAAGGACATCCATCTCCAAAATACAGTGGATGCGCCCTCCTAGCTCTATGCTGGTTGCACTCAGGCAGGTACAAGCTGATGGGAATCAGCTGTGGCAGCCATGCGAACGAGGTCAGAGTTGGTTGCTCTGTGGCTTTTTTATTCTTCTGAACACTCTGAAAATGTGGGTGTGCATGTTAAAAGTGCCCTATGAGGCAGCTCTGACATGTGGGGCTGCCTGGCACAAACACAGCACATAATAACACAAAGTATTTGGCAGCATTACAGGGCTAATCTTTACGTAACTGTTCCCGAACAACTTCTCTAGCACACTGAGCACAAAACAAGCTCTCCATCAGCATTTGGCTGCATGCAGATTGTCTTGTGTCACCTGCTTCTCTGCTGAGCAAATACTGACTGTGGTCATGGCAAGGAAAACCTTCTTTTGCATTTGTAACTGACTCTTCCTAAATTGCCTCCTTATTTTCAAAGGCTAATGGCCATGTTTGTCAAGAATGTCCCGTTTTATAGATTTTTTCCTCTTAAGCTCAGATGTATGCAGGATGTTGTGTTGTGGATTGTTTTCAGGAGAGCAGTGGGAAAACAGTCCGATTTTTCAATGATTGCTCTTGTGCAGACTAAAGGGGTAGGAGAAGGGATGTCTTTTATAGTTAAGATACTTGTTTGGGACTTTGGGGGCCTGAGATTGGAATAATAATGTTTCATTCCTTCTACCCTTTGCCCCTCTTGTCAGATCTCAATGTAAGCTCTTCATGATTATCTCCTATGGTCTTGTTGCCTGGTTCAATGGGGCTTGGTCTCGATTAAGACCTTTGTGCTACAGTGACATGAGGGCACATGCCAACAATAATAAAAGCAGGGAAAGAAAATAAAAGACTAGAGCTTCCCAAGCATCTTTGTTCAGTGCTGGTAGTGGGTCTCCTGTGCTTGCACAAAGGAGATCAGGTGCAAACCTTTCCTTTGGCAGGCTGAAGATGAGTGTTCCGAGCAGTCTCCCCTGACCTCAGGTACCACCATCTGCCCGGTGCCACCCGGTGCCACCTCCCCACCCACAACACACCTCGATTTGGGTGCTCTTTTCACTCAGAGCTGCGCAGCCACAACACATGTGCTGCTGCACAGCAAAGCCATGTGGCAAATATATAAAAGTATGTACATTTCTGAATGCTGGAAGAGAGCCCTAATTTTATTGGCAGCAAAGCTGGTTCTCCTCCTTTCCTCAGAGCAGGGCTTGAAGCATTTCTCAGTCCCACAGATATAAACCCTCCCTGGATTTCTCCTGGCTGCCAGCCTCCGCATTCGCTTTTGGAAGCCACTCCAGGAGGGGCACCGCCTCTGCCTCCATGCTTGGGGGGGCTTAGCTCCTGGCTCCAGGCTTGTCACTCTGCCTCCAGGCTTGTCACTCTGCCTCCAAAGCAGCACAGGTCAAACTAGGGGCCCTCTCCTCATTCTATGTTTAATCTTAGCTCTGGATGAAGTGTGACATACCAGGAGACAGGCAAAGAAGAGGGAGATTGCCAGCCCCAAGATGGTTTGTAAATACTGAACTTTAAAAACAATTTGGTTTGTGTAGGGAGGGATGAGAAGGGGAAGATCTTTCTATCTGCCTGATGGGATTTGGAGTCTATAGTTTCCTGGGGGCACATTTCCAACATTTCCAAGTTTTTGTCATTGACAGAAGGGGCTAGAAAATACACTCCTACATTACATGAAAGTAGAAAGTCCTCTTAGTCCCACACATTGAAGACTGAGAGCTTTAACCCTGGGTAAAGCAAGACAAAATCTTTAGAATCAGTCTGTGTAAGATGCCTCTCCCTAAAGAAAGAAAAATCCATACAAAAAAGTTGTTAAGCAATCCTGGGCAAGGGCAGTTGTTAAGGGAGCAGGCACCCAGCTACAACCAGGAAGGAGGAGAGGCATTTTCTGTCATGTGAGGGGAGTTCATGTAGCCAGAGGTGAGGAGATTGGGTCACCATGATCTATTCTTAAGATCATCCTATCGCTGCAGCAGTGTATTGATTTATGGATCTCTGCAAAGCATACAGACCAGGTCATAAATGTCCCTAAAGTTCTTTTTAATCCCTTGAAGGTATGGGTTTTTTCTTTTCTTGCCTACTTTTTTCTTTATTTCCTTTTAACTTTCAGCGGGTTTCAGGGCAGGAGGGTGTTAGTGTTGTTATTTTAATTACCCTTCTCCTTTGGTTTTACATAGGATTCAATTTTAAATCATTCATAAGTTTGCCTACAATGATAGAATGCTTTTGATTTGCTTCTAAAAAGAAGTTTGTGTTAAAAAAAAAAAAAAAAAAAAGAGACACTTAAATGCTCCAGTAATTTTAAATTGTTCTGCATAGTGCACTCCCAGAATGCCGATCCTTTCCAAATTTAATGCTTTGCTTTTTTTTTACTTTATATTTTTAAGAGCCCTTCATTTTGGAAATGAATACAGTGCTCTGGGCATGGGCACTGCAGACCAATTTAGATTTCCTAGATTGCTTCAATAATCTGAAGAGTACTCCAGCCATTTTTAACTATTCTCCACCACATGCCTGTAAACCCGTTCATTTTTTAACTCAAGTGACTATACTTAGGATAAACTCCACTGTTCATCTGAAATTGCTCCATTCTGCATATCCATAGACTTCAAATTTAAGTAAAGAAACTTAATACAACATTTTGCTGCAATAATGTATTAACACTTCATGCCATAACATTATTGGTCAATTTTTTTATGAAGTCCTCCTTGTCTGAGGCAGGGCCATGTCTCCACTGATGGTTTCCTCCAGGAGACATTCCCATAATTAGGTAAGCTGATGTTTATAGTTTGGGTTTTTTTCCCCCTCGTGTTTCTCCTGTATTCAACCCTGAATTTCAATTTCTTCTATGGATTTTTAATCCACAGGTCAAAATGCTTTTGCATATAGTTAAAACACCCAGTACCTTTATGGAACACGTTTGATTTTCAGTTTTGGTAGGGAGTGAAGTGCATTACTAAAGATATCACAGAACAGAATTACAGAGGCAAGAAACTGTAAACCAATGTAGAGCTTCTTTCCTGTTGCACATACTGCACTTCTGTCATATCGGGTATGACACTTCCTGGTAATTATACCATTGTCTCTAGACTGTTTCTTGCTGCTGTTCTTCAGGGAGTACTTATATTTCAAACACCAACCAGAAGAGAAAGCTCATGATCTGTCCTGTGAGGATTTCATACTCTAGTTCCCTCCCCTGCCTTTACCTTGCATATAAAAAGAAGTTCTTCTTAATTCAGATTTCTACAAGAGTGTCTGCATTTCTAAGAAATATGAGCATCTTGTTCCAGGGAGGCTCTATGCTGCCTTAACTAATTAAAGCTTAACAGTAGGGCAGTGTCATGCTATATTTTGCAGTCCACCTAATGTCTTATTCAGTCATGGTCTAGCATTAAAATTATTGGAACAGCACAGTTTCCATTGATCTGCTGCTGGCACAATGTTCTGCTAAATAACTGCCCATCTTTCACAAGCAGCAGTAAGAGGGTATTGAGGACAGATGAACATGATCTGGATTATGACCTGTGTGGCAGTCCTGTGCTGCCCCTGGGGAAACAGCTGCCCTAGAGCTGGCTTTGCAGTCTCTCGCCTGCTGGTAGAGGCTTTTGTTTTTGAGAAACTATAGCCAAGACTGCAGCTTTTTTTTTCTTTTTTTTTTTTTTTTTTTTTTTTTTTTTTTTTTCTTTTTTTTTTTCTTTTGTCTTTCTGTATGGTTTTTTTTTGGTTTTTTTCAGTGAAGATGCAGTGCACTATGTACGTGTAGGCTTAAGGGTCAAATACGTGTTGTATGAATTAAGGTGTTTTCAGGATTACTAAGGCGTGAGCCTAAGGAAAAATGAGAACAGAGTCAGGTTCTAGAAGATGCCCAAACTCAGTTCAATCCTCTTTTGACATTTCCTTAAGTCTATTTTTTCAGTTCTCAACTGCAACTGAGAATTTTATTGAGAAAAATATTCTTTATGAGTAGCTGATGTGTAGAGAAAACTACTTTAAACATAGTAATACTTTTACAATTTACTAATTACTGATGTGGCCTGCATAGGAAACTCATGCTGTTTTCAGGAATCCTGCAGGCACAGGGTTAGTTCATCTGTACCAAATACTTTCTTTTCTTGCCTTACAAGATTTATTTCTAAATTTAGTGTCCCAAAGAAAGATGAAGCTCTAGAGGCAAAAGAGATGAACTCAAACTTCTACCTTATCAGGATTTCAGCCGACAATGGCAGTTTCCTCTGCATGGATGTAGCTGCCTTCATGGGAAGACTATGCTGTTTGTAAGGTACCACCTTTTGAATTAAATTTAACTTGATCCTAGAC
The DNA here is from genome assembly GCF_036169615.1 of Heliangelus exortis. NCBI lineage: Eukaryota > Metazoa > Chordata > Aves > Apodiformes > Trochilidae > Heliangelus > Heliangelus exortis. Next base: position 13,560,737 of record NC_092426.1, on the reverse strand, counting down.
ACTTACAAAAACTAAAGACCTCGCAGCTTAATGAGCTTCTGATTGTGTGGTTATATTCTCCCTACTTTCATTCTCTGAATTTTTAATTGGATATAATCTTTCCCTTCACTTAGAGTCATCCCTTTTTACATGTTAAGTGCTTGCTCCTTTTCACCTCTGACAGAGCTGATTTTTCAGAGTGGTTAAAGAACTTTTGTCATCTACACAGAGCTTTGTGCTCTTTTGGAAAGAGATTCTCTAATGTATATATATTAAAGATATGTTGTTGCTGGTTTGGTATAATATTGTGGCATGAATAAGAAAGAAAGAATAATCATTTCACATAGTTTAAATAATTTTGAAGAAGAAATCGAGAACATTTTCCTTACTTTCTCAAATAATGCTTCTAAACTTAGATTCTGAGTAATAGTTGCTCAGCCAGTTCCCCATGTAAATTTTAAGTTAATTTTATTAAATTATATTTGCCACCCTTCTACTTTTAATACCAAACGTGTAGTTTCAGAAAACAAAACACAGTATTGTCCCCCTATGCTAACTTGCGGACCTTATTTTTCTTCTAATCATCCTTTTTTTTTTTATAAACTAATGTAACCCCATGGACATCAGTATTTAATGCCAAAGTAAACACACCCTTGTTATAGGCCAGAGTTACCTTCAGAAAGTTCTATGTGAAGGCAGCACTTGGTATATAGTGATGTATTATCATTCATTCTTGATCCTGTCCCGTTAGCCATAGATCCATCCAAGCATAAGATACAGTGTAGGAGGATTCCATTCTGCAAGATTAAATCTTCAGTTAAATGAACCTAGAGTGTCTTAGGATGTGTCTGGCAAGATATCCCATTGAGAAAAAGTTATAAAAAAAAGAGGGAGGGGGGAATAAGCATGTCTTCATAAGGCTATGTCTACAACATAGAGACAACTCTGTGTATGTCATACTATTTTTCTTGTATTTCCAGCAGCTGGTATATTTATAATTTACTATGTAAAATAAGAATAACCTCAGTGTCCTCAGTAGAAATACATGACTGTAAATCTAAAATGCAGAAATAAGTATTCCTCCTTTCTGCTGGACCTGTTAACATCCCCTAAAGTATCAGTGAGTTCCAACTTACTAGGAGTCCATTAGTAACTTCAATACAAAGAAACAAAGGACACCACAATCTTCCAGTTACTCAAGTTGATGTGGAAAGGGAGGATCTATAGGGAACGAATCAGCTTTAACCCTTTAAATAATGCCTGCTTTTAAAATATCTCTTCTTTGATCAAAGTGGCATTTTCAGGTGCTGCTTTTCCCCATATAATTTCTCTATCTTTAATTGTCTCTCTGACTGTTATAGAACTTTGTGCAGGCTTTGAGATGTTTTCCATGGGCCAATGGTTTAAATAATGCAGGCTCCAAAATAGAGTTTTCCATTGTTCCCCACTTTGGAGATACTCCAAACTGGACTGGAAAAAACCATGAGCAACCTGCTGTAGATGACTGCTTTGACCATGGGGTCAGACTAGATGATCTCCAGATGTCCTCCAGATGTCAATCATCCTGATATTTGGTGATTGTCAGATGGAAGATCTTTTCTTGCTTTCATTTTGCCAGGCTGTACAACAGTTTGCATTGAGGTTTTCAGCCAGAAAGTTCAGCCTCAACCAGATGTGCTAGGAGACATGAGGTGAACATATCTGAAAGATTCTAGACTGAAAAGGTCCCATAAAATCCAGGGAACTCATGAAGTGAGAGGGAGACAAGGCAGCCGTAGAGCAAGTGCCAAAGAGAAAGCAAGAAGAGGGACACAGGTGGAACTAGAAGTGAAGTTTGAAGGAAGGGAACAGTATGCAGGGAGGTGTTACACACTGGCAATTTTCCCAAGCAAGGCTTGACTACAAAAATTTGGGAATTGTTTGTCTATCATACACAGACTTTGTTGGCTGAGATGTACCGGAGGAAAAACATATATTGGCAAAAGGAGACTTTTTTTCTTCAACTACCTTTTTGAATGACATAAGCCATGAGAGAAAAGGGATGCTTTCATCTATTCAGAGGGTGTTGCTGGCATATCTATATCAATTAAGGGTGTGATTTTTTTTCACACTTGTGACTGGAACAGCTTTGTCAACAGCACTTTATAATTTAGACCTGGCTTGAGAACTGTCCTGGCTCTCAAGAAATTGGAGAATATTGGGGATTTTAGAGAACTCTTGCTGTCAGTAAAGAAGTAAAAGGACACAAATGTAGCATATAAATTATGAAAAGACTTTTTTTGTTGTTATTCACAGCACACACAAATTTCTTTTATGTTTGGGAAGGTAGTGGCTGCAGAAGCAAAAGTAGCACCCTCATAGCAGTTGTGCAACTTCATGGAAGGGCAACCATTGAAATGTAGGATTTCTTTGTAATAAAAAGACGAAAGGTTCCTGTTACAACCAAATCCAAGCTAAAAAGGGCTTGTGATATAACTAGATTGTCAGATGATTCCATTGGAGGCTAAGTTTACACTGGCACAAAAAGCTGATAAACTGATACAGCTTTCTGAACAAGATAAGTATAGGGGCAAAACAACTCTTTTGTAGATGAAATGGCTTATACATCATGGGAGCTGCTGCCATAGCAATGCTGCTTAGGAGAGGAAAGTGTGGTTTGCTTGCTCTTTGTCTTTGTTTGTTTGTTTTTCTTCTTCACAGTCTTAATCAACATAATGCCAAAAAAAAAAAAAAAAAAAAAAAAAAAAAAAAAAAAAAAATTAACTGCCAGGCTGGTGTATATCTCTTTGTAATTTATTCCCACCCTGAAATAAATCAGCTGATTTTGTGCAAGTCTTGACTTTTTTTATGACCAGAGATCCCTGTATTTGGTCAGAACCTAAGATATGGCCAAAGTGATAACTCCAAGTACAGTGACATGACATTGTTTAAGGAGATGGTTTCCCCAGAGGACAATCCTAAAATCCTCCCAATCTTAACAGAAAACAACCTGCCTTCCTCCCTTCTTCTCATGCTAACTCTTGAGCCTGTATAATGCTCTGGTAAGTTACTTCAACTCACTATACAAGCAGAACATGAACTCAGAAAATAACAATACATCATTTTTCTGCCAGGTTAGTGAACTCAATCAGTTAACATAGAGATCAGATGGTCAACAGTGTCTCTGCAAAGGTAGAAACAGCAGCATACATCTGAGAGCAAGAGATATGAGTAGAAACACTCTTTTTGTCAATGTTACCTTGAAATCTTGAAAACTTCCTAATGCTGGCTGAAATCTGAGTCACAGAGTGATAAACCAGTGCAAGAATGTCCATCCTCACTGAAATATGCATTTTTTTAGCTGATTCTGACTACCAGAGTTCTTAGGCTTGTCTGCACTTGAAAGTATTTCTCAGTGTGCTTTGACTGGCACTCTCCCATCCCTCTGAAGAGATGCCATTTATGAGAGTCACTTGCTGAGACAGCTCAAACCCAATTCCAGGAAAAGGACTTCCTTTTGATATCAGCGTTACCAACTCTGCCTTAGGCTTCTCATTGCCACAGACATTTTGATCAAAAAAGGCATTTTTTCAGGCTTGTAATCAACAGAAATGATTATCATACTGGTAAAACAGCGAAACAGACTCCAAGTTAAAAATAGTATACTTAGAGTTCTTCTGCTGGATAAGAAAATAGGTGTTTCCTTGATCACACAGAAAAAGGACTGTTGTCCTTAAGATGGTGTGCTTAGCATTCAGCAATGAATCATACAGCAGTTCCTGCTATAGCAGCAGCTGAAGAAAGTGATGCTTCCTTTTCATGCAAGGTATTTTCTCTCAGTCAAGCTTTGTTTTTTTTCCGTAATAGATAGACTGTCAATCTTCAGATCAGTGAATACTTAGGGATATTTTTTAATTGCATGCATTACTTTGCTGCTACCTTGTGTGTTATGTATGCAAAATCAACTCTCCTTAAATTTTAATTGGAGAAAGAAATGTATTTGTCTAGAAGTCCAAATGAGGATAAAAATTCTGAACAAAAACCAGTTCAGAGAATGAATGTTGGAAGGTTGTTTCTTTTGTGAGTCACAGAAAGCTCTTTAGTTGGAATATTCAGACAGCTGCCCCATGGCAGGGTAATATTTGTGAATGCTAAAAGTTGTACAGATATTAATACGAATCACTGCACATCTGCAAATTTCTCCCTAAAAATACACAGTCCATTGCTTATTATTAGTTGCTATGTAATATTCATGCATCTAAAATCATCCAGCACTGGAAAATAAATACTTCCCTTGGTTTGATCAATTTTTCTGTAACAGCAGTGACTAAATTTAGTGGATACTGTGCCTGTCATGGAGCAGAGGTTGGAGTATTTCTTACCTTTACCTGAGGGGCTCTTTTAACACTACTTTATGTGTCATAAATACTGTGTGCTTAGCACCAGAATAGGAGTGACTAGTGAAATGCTGAAGCAAACAACTCACAAGCTGAAATGGTTGGGTGAACTACTTGGCAAATACCTAGGACAAATAAAAGCAAAATCCATTTGCAAATTATTTGTTAATCAAAACGAGCTGAATCCTTAACTGGTATTATTTCTAGCTAACAGTTTGTGAAGCTCTAACAGGCAAACAAACACTTGAAAGAAATGAAATTCCATTACTGATTTTAATTAGATTTTTTTTGTTATTAATGCACCCAGAGATATTAATTTAGTGCTTATTATGAGTGAATTAACTGAAAAAATATCAGGCCAAGAAAAAATATAGGTACATACATTTTGAACTGCAATCATGGGAGCAGCCACAGTGAACAGTGAATTTCTGTATTTGTTGTCTAGATGTTTCAGGCCCTAACAGTTCCTTTAGCTGTCACAAAAGAGATGTATGGTTCCCAGGCACTCACAGCATCTCTCAAAGACCCTCAAAGGTATTTGAGACCACACTTCCCAAAGCCCTTCTTCTCTATCAGAGCTGGCAGATTGTCACTGAGTCATCTACCCACCTACCCCAGGAGAACGACTCACTACCCATCCTTTACGCACATGCAGCCTAAAGCAGCAGTTCCCAGATTGGAGTCATTGCCCAGTGGTTTTGCACAAGGGTTTAGTGAGAAGTCTGCAGAGGCTATCTGAAGATTATCAGCTTACTACATCTGTGTGGTTTCTCTGATGGCTATTAAGTTGAGTTCACAAGTCTGGGAAAGAGTAGACAGTTACTTCTCATCCTTCCTGAAATTTGAGGGGTGTTGTCACAACCATCCCATATGTGTATGCATTAAAATGCTTGAATTGGAAGTCTTAGAGGTATGCAAAAAGAAAAAATATCTCCTTAAAAATATCAACTGAAGTCTATTTAAGAAAATATTTACATAGTTATCTGGCAACTGAGATCTTTAGAGGCTCTTGGCTTGAAAGGAGAACTTGTATTCGGGTTAGAATGTCAGTATCAGAACATGCTCTTTCAAGGTTTTTTTTAATAGTCTTTAAGATTTGCCCTGAATCACTGTTAAAGTAGAAACCAAAATGGAGTAAAACTCATTGTAACTTACCATAATTTTATTTTTCACAGTCACTTCTGTTTCCTTTAATCTATGTTTTCCTGCTCAGTGTACACCCCCACCATTTTTTCCCTGACATGGATGCAAACTGCAGATAAAAGCATGCACATTTTTTTTCTTCTTATGGCTGCTGTGAAGTTACAGTCGCAATATAAATATGACAAGAAGTTCAAGACAAGATAAAGGACCCCAGTGTGATTGGACACTGAGAGGTACACCAGACTTCCTCCTTTTGCTTGGCACTTCTCTTTTTATTCTTTGATTAAAGTCTTTTTCCTTTACTTACATCCTCCATTAAGATGTCTCAGTGTCATTTAGGGTGTTAATTGAGAGGAGGTTTAAGCTCATCAAGGCGATTATAAGTGATAGTTAAAAATTTCTATATATGGCCTATGCTGGAATCAGCACAGTAGGATGCCATTTTTCTTTTATCTAACTGACATTGGTAATAATAGATGAAATTATTACTAAATCGCAGCTGCAGAGATGATATCATGATTTTTTTGTGTAATCTTTGATGAAAAATTAATTTTTGAGAGGGATAATTTAAAATGATTTAAATAGTATTATACTGAAGTCCTTACTGGTAATTAACACCAATCTTGTCAGAAGTGAATCCACTTTTGCAGCTGTTTCTAAAGATACCTACAGTATTTGTAACTTTTCTGGGAGTGAAATTATAGTGTTTGGACTTTATTTTTACTGCATAAGGACCATTAAGAGATAAGGATGCTAATAGAGAAAGCTTTGTTCTCCAGCAGGGCCAAATTCTATTTCCCATTTGCAGTGTTTCTCTATGTGTGCAGTTAATCAGCTATGCTCAGCATGTAAGCAGAGTTTAGTATATGCAAAGCAGACTTTACATGGTATTTATATGTATGTCTTTGCATGCCAGTGTACACATAGATATGTATATCTTTATGGGTTAGCTATATACATATACACAACTTTATTTGTGAGGGGTTTAATTGGTTGAGCAGATGGCTGATCAGAAATGCTTCTTCATCTTCATCAGTGACTCGTCTTTCTTTCTTTGCATCGACTTTCATCACAGTGGCAAAAAAGTGCTCTAACGAGAAACAGCTGAAAATAGATTTTTCTTTGGTACTTTCATCATGCTTTAAATGACAGAAGTGGATTTTTTTGTCCTATATATAAAGACCTGCAGGAGAAGGTTAAAAAAGGAAATATAGTGAAATCTAAATAGAAAAATTTGAATGAGAATATGGGAGAGCCTCAGATTATTCCTCTTATCTTCATATTTTACTTTCTTCTTTTTTAAAGTACATGCTGATTTTTGACAAGATATATAGTCGTGGTTATTCACGCCAGCTACAGTACCTGCCAATCAGTTTTTCTTTTCCTCGAGTTTGGTACAGAAAGGGGGAGGGAGGGACAGGAGTTGAAAGATGACACAATGGCTTAGAGGACTGTTACTTTAGGTATTCATTAAAATAGGAGTTACATGGCCAGCTTCTGCTGTTTCTGCAATTTTATTATATTCAAATCAAAGTCTGGTTTCTGTAGGCTTTATAAAGGAAACAATGTGCCTTATAAACAGAGTGCAGGGTTCACATGGGAGTGGTTCACTTACAGGCAGACTCATGGCTTAAGTTTATGTACAGATATGTGAATATTACGTTTTTAATTTGAAATAATAAGTTAACCAACATTATCTTTTCCCAGTGTTGAAGCCTTTTGCAAACATCTGCTTTTCCTCTGGATTCCTGCGGATACATCACTGTGACTGTACCAACTTTGCAAATTGGTAAACTGAGGAATGCTTCAGCTGAGGGAACTGAGAAAATCATGCAGCTGGCAGAGAGTCAAAAGCAGAAGTAGAACTTGGGGATTCTCTCTTTTCTCCAGCAGCAGACCAAAATCACTGGAAAAGTATGGTTTAAAAAAAGAAAAAAAAAATTTGCATTTTACATCTGTTTGAACTGAAAATGGAAGAAAGACCCAATGGTCTGATAGGTTTTTTTTCCATATAAAATGCAGTTTTTGTAGGCTTCCTCCTCACAAACTGTGCCAATAACCTGCCCTTGTGCTAAATGCAGCTGTGGCAGGAACATAGTCCATGACAAGTGCATGCAGGACCCAGAACATTTCCACTGTTACATGTAACGAAGCCTGGAGTGTTTTCAGCAAAGAGGAAACAGCAGTAGAGGGAGATGAAAGGCCTTCAGTACTGATAGGCTAGGTCAATCCAATGCAGATACTTCAGAGATGAAAGGGAGAAATGCGTAAGCAAGAAATTTCTGGGGATCAAGAATATGTATGAAGGGGCAAGTACCTCACAGGAATAGGCAATTTCTAAATTTTATTATTAAAAGATTTTCCAAGAAATAGAGAGGCTGGGATTCTGGTATAAGTATACATGTCCACCATCTGGCTCTTTAGTTTCAGTTCTGTATACTGGGATAGTCTGAAGATAGAGAAGATATAATTAGGACTATCATCTCACACTTTTGATCTGGCCCATCATGTGCTTAAGTTGCCCTGGAACTTTCTTTTTTGCCCAGAACAATTAGTCTAAGATGATGAGGATCTTTATGTGCTGGAAGGAGAAAGAAAAGAAATTGGGAATAACAGCAGCTTCAGATTTTTTTAGCCTGTCTGTTCAGATTCTGACCTCTTGTTTGCAGGCTTTGAAACCCTGATAGAAAGGGTGTGGGTTTAGGAGGAGGTAATCTTGGCTCAGGAGGTCCAGCAGATGGTGTTGGCAAATGGCACTGTGGGCTCCTGCAGTGTGGTGCAACACTCTGGAGGTGGGTAAGGAAGCAACGAGGTTGTGGGAAGCAGCTGGTGGCAAATACACTCAAGATGGCTCCAGCGAGCAACCACAAGCAGCTTGGTAGACTGGAGAAGGAGCAGTAAGCAGCTCAAAGTAAATGAACCAGTGCTGCATTTATGTTCCACTTCAGGAGGATGGGAGAGAGGTGAAGGTCAGTAGCTGACAGAAAAGAGGATAGTGTATTTCTGTCCTTTTCAGCCCTAACCTCTATGGGGAAAACCTTCCTTAATGCAAGCCTAAGGGTTTAGAACCCAGAAAGGCTGCCATTAAAAAAAAAATAAATCTGTCTTCATGATCAGAGGCACTCAGCTTCCCTTCATAGTGGTGTAAATCCATAGGCTTTCCACTGAAGATGGTGACACAGCAACCTGTTGAACCAAGTATAAGCAAGAGGTAGTCAGGTAACTGAGCTGCTTTCCTTCTCTCCCTCTTTCCCTTTCTCTCTTTTAATGTTAAAGATAAGTAAAATAATTGAGGAAATTCACGTCAATCACTCTTTCTCCAAAAACTTAGTAGCTCGGAAAAAGTAGTGGGCAGTTCTAATCTGTTGATGTCCATGTGACATCAACTAGAGAGCTCTTAGGTGTTACTAGGGGATAAAGTAGCATGAAATTAACGCAAGAACCATGCATTTTTGTTTTGATTTGTTCAAAGCATTAAAACAGGTAAGTAAAGATGTGCAGCACTTACATATCAGGCAGCACCACTGAGAAGCTAGAATAAAATGGTCATGAGTTTATTCAAAGCAGCTTCACGCAGCTGTGTCAGCACATCTCCATCCAGAATTGCAGTATTTTTCTTGTCTGTGGACCTTCATCTGCAAAGCCTTACAAAATTGATTAACAGTGAAAACAAGCAACAAGAATGTCTCTAATCTCCTGCATTTCTCAAAGGTTCAGGTTCTTTCTGGATATTATTTACCTTGCCTCCCTATTTCATCATGCTTGTCTTCTACTTCGTAAGTGAATCAGCTGAAGTAGCGACTATGAAGTAAATGGCTATTAGGTATTCAGGCAGATGTCAGACTCCTGGATGCAGACATGGGGCAGGTAATCAGAAAATTCTCTTTACTGGCTGTATAGGACATCTTCATTACAGTCCTTGAACTAGGGTCCATGCCAAACATGCTATGCTGCTGCTTCCAAGATGGACAGATGGGGCCCTTATAAAATAAGACAGGAGGCTCCTTCCTTGCCAATGTCTAAGCATGCTGCCTCTATACCTGCTCCAGGTGCTGATGTAAAGAAGCAAGGTGACTCTCTTGCACATCATGCATAACATGCTCGGTTAAACTGAGATGAATATAAATTGTCACATCTTTTGCTGCTGCAAATCAGTGCCATCATGCTTCAACCCACTCCTGACTAGAAAGGACTATTGGTTAAAACGCTCCTCAAAACTGAACTTATTGAGATCATATCTCTCTATTGTAGGAAGTAGGTTTGGGTTCTTTTAAGAATGTTTGAAAGATAAACAAGGAAAGAGTGAATGTCAGTTTGGATTATATTTTTGATATTTTATTATATGTAATAAGACTGGAAAGTTGTGGGTTGTTTTTTTCTTTCTCTGTTCCTTCTTTTTCCTGTTCTTTTTATCCTATCATTTTCCTGTTGAGTTTTCCCCAACTCCATTTGCTATGATCTATGGCTGGAATGCAGGTGAAATTAGGATTATTTTATCAAAAAGATAAGGGAATAATGAACCAAGAAAAGTAAAGAAGGTTTAGTGATAATTTATGTTACTTTTTGTATTATTATTTTGGTAAAATCACTGAGCTGTACTGCAGTACAACCTTTTGGAAAAATTAATTCTGAAGTCTTTCTTCTTTCTCCATCCTCTTCAACCATGATTATATGTATTTTTAAATCACTAATCAGTTCAGTGATTAAAATACAGGAAAACCAAATCTGGCATTTAAAAATATCTCAAAGAAAAAAACCAAAACAACCAAAACCTCACTCAAGTAACAAGAATAAAATAAACCTTTTGACATTCTTCATTCATTCATCATGAAGTACAAATTATATTAAACTCCTGTTAAATTTGTAGGTCACCTTTAAAGAAGCTCCTGAGAAGTAAAAATTTAGTGCAGTAGTTTGGAAAAAAATGCTAATTACACCAATCAGCTGAAAACAGCCCAAATGGTTTAAAAAAGTAAGTTTCAGAAAGTACAGTATTTGTTTCCTTGCTAATAAACAACACTTAGACATCTAAACTCGATGTCTCTCTCTCCCCTTGCTTTCTTACCAGAACAATTGAAATGCTGAATACAATGCCAAATTCATGTATTTTTCTTCCTGTTATGCCATTAAGATGACTCATTTGCAGTTGGATTATATCACTTCCTCCTTTTTAAATGTATTTTGTTATTTCACGGCTCTGTTTTACTTTTTAACATACTTTTACTTGGTTTCTGTATTTTTTTTTACCTCCAGACATAGTGCTAAAAAGCTTATTTATTCTAAGCTGTTCATGAAGAGAATTTAAATGCATCACGTATAGGTAGATGCACCTGAACACTCATCTCCAGATATACTCCAAAATATTGTTGTTCTAACATTTGATTGTTCCCTTCTACATATTCAAAAGATATTTGATACAAATGTATAACAAATATGAAAACATATAAAAGCTTTGAATTTTCTATGAGCGAAAGAAAATATGGAAAAATAGTATCATATTGTACTAAAGGGCACTGGGTAAGGTGTTTATGCTGGAGAAAATAGCAAAGTGCATAGAGTCTGACTAGTTTCTTGGAATCTTATGTTTAATACTTCTTCAGTATGGAAATCATGCAAAATTACTTGAAAATGGCTGTCAAGTGTTTGATCGTAGCTGTACAGAATCCTCAAGAAGAAAAAGAATCCCACTAAAGTTTTGAGAAGGTTTGAATATCAAGTAACAGACTGGGCTGCTGTCTTCATACTTCTGGTGCGTTTTTATCTAGGCTACCTTGTGTTCTTTTCTTTCCTTTCCAAACCCTGTATTTAAAAGTCCCATATGGCAATAGATATTGCTGGAATAGAATTCATACTGTTCTGGAATCAATTTGATTTGATCTGAGTTAACTTTATTTTAAAGGGCAGATGAAATATTTTGCCTTCACTACATTTTCTTTTGGCCTGGTCCTTATCCTCTCTCCATCCTTCTCTCATCCGTGGCCCTCCATATGGGTGTTTATGTAAGATATGCAACTTCTCCTGTCCTGTATAGAGGCAGAAGGGGGAGGTATGTGTGTGGGGAAGGGGATAGTATAGGAGTTCTTCTGTCCAGTGGCATATATGCTTAGGTAATCCCTTAGGAGGGGATTGAAGGTGACATATTCTATATGTAATAATACCAGACCAGACACATTAGGTATGTGCTCCTAATTAATGAGACAAGGATGGAATAGAAAAACCAAAATTTTACTTGGCATTTGTTGATGCCAGAAGCATTATTTAACTTTTGAGAAATGAAGCTGATGTTTAAATTTTATTTTCCCTTGTGATCTGGACTGATGACTGCCTTTTACTGGCAGACCCTTATCATAGAGATTAACTCATGTTGAAGGTCAATAAAAAAATCTGAACGGGGATACTCTTAAGGAACAATACAAAAATGTGCTTGTTTTACTTCATGACCTGCTTAGCAGAGGCTTCACTGCTTGTTATGGACAGCTCCGTTCAACCATCAGAGATTTTGTGTCAATAGCTCAATATATTTAATATTCTGGAGATATCCCCTTCACATTGCTGATCAGCACCTTTCAACAGCCAAAGGTCTGACCTTGGACCATTTGCAGATTTAAACTGAACCAAGTGGGTGGTGAACTAGGACGCTGGGAGTCTAATCGGTACAAGGTGTATGGTCTGGTAGTACAACCATGATCTAAACTGGACAGATGTTAAGTTCACCAGGATGTTTTCACCATAGTTTTCTGTAATAAAACTATGGAGAAAAGGAATCATATATTTTTGAGCTTTTCTTTGCTGGGCAAAGGTGTTTGCAAATCTGGAATAATGTCTAAAGCTGTGTAAAATCTACATGAATTTGGAAAATTAATTGCTAGTGGTAAACTACTTGCTTGCCTCTTCATGTATTTTTAACAGAGTTTTTGATTGATATTGCACATATGCCACATGTATCTTATACCTGGTGTTACACAGAAACTGAATGTAACATTATGTCAGATGTGACTAATGAATCACAGAAAATTTCATTCGATATCTAAAATTTTCGATCCTATCCATAACCATTTCAAAATGTTTAAAAGATAATTACAACTTCCAAGTTTCTTGATAAATCTCTAGTCTGGCCGTATTTCTACTGGAGTTGAAGAAAAACTGATTTTTCTGAGATTGACTTTGGCTTTATTTTTTTTTCCCCAAGGTGGCTTTTTTTTGTCTGGATTCTTATTGAAAGCCAGGTCCAAAGACATTTAATTCCACAAGCTGTAGGAAACTAGGTAGAAGAACAGATATATCCAAATCCGGTCCCTACTAAGACAGGTCTATGTAAGCTAACATGCATTGTCATCAGAGAGTACATATGGGATAAAGACATTATGGGATTAAAGACATTACTACATGTCTCAGTTACAATAAAGACATCGGACTCAGCTTGAACCCCATTAAATACAGATAGTATAATCGTGAGACAGGAAGCCATAAGCTTCATGAATTGTATATCTCATTGTTTCCTTCCTCAAGTCCAAAGGAAGGTCTTGTGAAGGGTTAGAAGAAGCTCAAGGATGTGTCACTGGCAGCTTGAGGGGAACTGGAGTTGTTAGCATGAGTAGCACTATCACATGAGGATATTTTTTCTGTTCCCACTGGGTCTTCAGACCTTCCATACACTAATTACTGATGGAGGCTGCTGTTGTGGGAAAATAATATAAAGGCCCAGATTTTCTGCTGCAGGCAAGGAGCAAGGAGTGCTAATTGGGAGGGAGGTGTGAGCAAAGATGCCACCTTGCACTGACTGATCATTAACCAGCTTTTGTCCCTTGCCATGAGTTAGAGCAATCTGAAGGGTAGCTGTATACTATGTGGACTGTTAGTGGCACCAAAGGACCATTATGTTAGCTAGGCCTCCCTAGTTTGTGGGATATACTTGCTACAGTCTGTATATTACCTGCCAGGAAGCAGTAGAGAACATCATACTTTGATTTTGAGAGTTGGCTAAGGACTAGTTTGGAACAAGTAGGAGGAAGCATTAGGTCGAAACTTAAGCCCTTTATTGGGATTTCTGCTTTAACATAAAGTCTTTAAAATTGTTCAGATGCTCAGAAAAAAGGCTCTTTACAGATGTTGATGAAGAGAAGATGTTATCTGGCTAAACATACAGCAGTGCTGTAACAGTTGCTTGGCTATAGTGAGTATTACATCTGCTAAACATGCAGTACATTAGCCTGTGGCTCCACAGCAAAATCGAACTTCTCAGATGCTCTGCTGTAGAAAATATCTTCCAAATATCTGTACATGGTGCTTTTGACAAGCTCCTTTATGCCCTGGTCTACTTCCCCAGCAGCTGTATCACAAAGGTGACAGGTTTTGACCAATATGTTTGAACAGTATGTGCATGTCAAGAATGACAAGAAGAGGAAAAAAGACAAAACAGGAACCAATTGCATGCTCTATGTCTAGAAGAATAGAGGCCAGGCAAAGATATGAAGTCTTGCTCTGAATAGGGTTTGTGAGATTGTTCTGGGTTTATGAGGTCTGTTTTTGGTAACACGTAAGGGGGCCCCCAGAGGTGTGACTCATGTAAATAGCAGTGATTAGCTCTTCTACCCTGGCCTGCCTCAGGCTGTCAGAGAACAAAAAGTGTGCCTCTGGGATTAACATAATCTAGAAGGGGAAACACACAGTCCTTAAGAGCAAGGCAGAGGAGAAGGGGGAGGTGAGAGCAATGGACACGTAGAGAGAGAGGCCACCATGAGAAAAGAGAACAACACCAGAGGAGAGCTGTGTCGGAGCTGAGACACCAAGGCCAGTGAGGAAGGTGTTGGGATAAGGTGCCTGAAGATATTTTTCTCTACATCCCATGGGTGGGAGACAGCCTGTCCTCTGCAGCCATGGAGAATTAGAGTGGAGCAGACCCTGAATGACCATGGTTGAGCAAGTGTTGTAGACCTGCCGCTCATGAGGAATCCCATTGGAGCAGTTGTGGACCTGCAGCCTGGGGAAGATCACAGAGAAGATGTTGTGGACCTGTAGACATGAAGAGGACTGTTCCTGAAACAATCTGTGGCTCTGTGGGCCACCCACTCTGGAGCAGTTTGCTCCTGTGGGATTGTGTCTTGAGGAAGGAACTCATGTCGGAGGGGTTGGCAAATGATTTTCTCCCATGGGAGGGACCCTTCGTTGGAGCAGGGAAAGACTGTGAGGAATCTGCCCTGAATAAGGGCCAGCAGAAAACAGCCTGTTATGACCGGACTGTAAATCGTGACCCCTGTGCCGCTGGGAGGAAGAAGGTAGAGATACTGAGAGCAAAGTAATTTGGGCTCAGGGAGAAGGGAGGGGTGGGGAAAAAGTATTTAAGCTCTGTTTTTTTGTTTTCTCTTTGCCCTGTTTTGATAAAACCCAAGGTGAGTAACCCATGAATGTAATTGGTGAGTGAAAACTTCTCGTGAAGTTTCTTGACCTTTCTTGACCCTTCTTTTAACCCACAAGGTTCTAGGTGGATTTCCTCCTTGCCATCCCATAACAGGGGACGGGGAGTGAGCAGCCATGTGGTCCTTTGTTATTGGCCAGGCTCAAACCACAACACAGAAATGTGGCTGTCCTGTCAAATTAGCATTTGTTTTTTTTTCCCCATCATATTCTATCACAGAGAGTCAGCACAGACTCACAGCACTGTCTCACAGAGACAGAATAAATACAATTCCTACACATTGTGGTACTTTGGCACTAGGCCATTCTGTTCATGCAAGCCAAGATGCTTTTATAAACCAATAAAAAAGCAGTACTAATTAGATATTTAGAGGACTAGAAATAGTGAAGGTTAAAATACAAACGAAGCAGTTATGACCACAAATGTGTGTTACATAAGTAAGCCCATCAAGAGTTTTCTTCCCTGGTGAAAGCAAATGTTATAAACCCTACATTTCTTTTATAGTAGAACAGTTTAGATTGCTGAATGCTTTTATATGTGTGCTATTGCTCCACACATTTACTTATTTTGCAATTATCTTTGAAGACCCAACCATTATGCCCATTACTGTACACACAGAAAACGGTCTCTTCCGTAAAGCGTTTGTAATCTCTTAAGATTTCATTTACAAACTTGTTTCAAGGCTTATTTTAAGATAGCAGTTAAATACTATTGACAATGTAGCAGAGAATGAATATGGGCATGATGTGAAAAGTATTTTTATTTAAAATTAAGTTGTTAGTTTTCATGTATCTCTTTCCAGATCCTGCAAACACTGGAGTACACTAGGCTACTTAGCTGGACAAAAAAGATAATCAAGGAGAGGCCTACTATTTGATGAATTACTTGGAGAAGGTGGAGATAGAAGAAACATTCAAAGAAAAGGAACAAGAATACAATCAGTGAAAAGACCAGGAAACAATTTGAAAACAAGTTTCTTACAAAATTATGACTGGCTGGTAGACAATATTATGCAGAACACTAGGAAAAATGGTTTCAAAAGAAAGGTTAAGCAGAGACATATAGGTCAAATGCAAAGTTACTGTGTCCTTCTTTTGGGACTATTAGGCACAATGACCTGGTGTAATTACCTGAAAAGAATCCATAAGTTGCAAAATGTTTAGAGAATGAACATTCTGCTATGTTTCTTCCCTAAACATCTGATACCATCAATAGTCAAAGACAAGATATGTGGGCATTTGGTCTGGTCCAGTTTAGTAGCTCTTATACAGAAGACGCTGATCCCTATATATAGCTGTGGAAGGTATTCTGTGTGAGCAGTAGTGATAAGGTTCTTTTTGTTACTCTGGATGCATTTTAGATACCCTAGTACAAAACTGCAGTGGTCTTGAGAGTAGAGTGCTAGCCCCTCATTACAACTATGAGATACAGCAAACACTCCAGCAACATGTCATGAGGTTGCAGTAATGGAGCTGTGCCACCCATCCTCTTCTCCCCATTTAAATTGTACCTGTATTCATTCCTACTTCTCTGGTTCATAGTAAATATCAATTCCTTTTGAAATATGAAAATCAGTCCAGGAATCCGGACAGTCTTTCCTTGTAGCAACATTTGACCGTGCTCTGTATCAGTCCACTATTACACCTTTGTGTAGAATTAAGAGGTCCAACAGGTCCAAGACTGCTATTAGCTCTGCCCTCAGCTTGCTTGGACTGTAATTATTGTGCCTTACTGACTAACTTGTCCTTTGGTTTTAGAAGCGTTGTTTTCCCAGCTAAGTGCAGAGTACAACTGAGAAATAAAGGTGAGCAAATTTTTGTCACGTGTCCTGATTTGCCTCTGTCTCTGTGTAGTTTAATATTCTGACTCCACTGCCAGTTGCCCAAATAATTTGAGACTCTAACAACTAACTAACAACTGCAGAAGGTGTCACAATCACTAAAATAAAGTCTAATATGAATATAAATATCTGGAATACAAGGTAAAATTCTTGTCTGGGCTGTGCTGAGTCAGCTGTGCTGGATTCATACTTACACACTAGCAAGTCTGCTCGGACACAGACACACACAGAACCATGTACAAGCACAGAAATTACAGGGGGAAGGAGAGGAAATTACACAATTATGAGACTAATGGAAAGCAATATAATGGTGTTGTGATAGTGTGCCAACAACGGTGTTTGATTCAGAAACTCTTTGCCTTAAATGATGTATATTCTCAAAGTTATCCTGTGTGGATCTCTCTGTATTTCTTTCCCATATTTTGTAGGCCTCTTTCAGCTTGATACCTTGTTTTCCTTAGCAGCAGGGTATGATACAGTAAAACAGGTATGAATACATCTCTAAATTGCACTTAAGATGATATGTGTTCTCTGTGTACATATGCATAATATTTAAAAATAATATATAAATTGGTACATATATAGGCATATGTAGATATATGCACACACAAATTAATACTTTGATGTATTTGGTGTTTTCAACTAATCATACCTTGCAGTCTCATGTTAATTCCCATCTGAAACATTTGGTACGATTCCTCCTAATTCATTTATATTTATGAGGGGAGGATCCTCTGAGCAATAATCAGTAAAAAATCATGACTAGCTTTGTTCATAAATACCAGATTGGTACATGATACTGTATTGGTTTGTCCTTAATTAGGAAGCACTGGAAGGAGTACCAAGAGGGAAATACTCATAAATTTTTATCTTAAAGTCTTAACTGCTCTCTTCCTGGTATTTGCCTCTTTGAAATAGAGAAAAAAATTATAACTTTGAATTTTTTAAATCTTCCTGCACTTAAAACAGCTTATTTTTAATTAAGATATGCATTTGATACAGAAAATTTTCCAACCAAGTCCGTGTAGAAAAAAAAATCAAGAGAAACATAAGCAACATTACTAAGTATTAGGTAATTGAAGTACTTAATTTAAATATTAGAAAACTAGAAGTTTTATGAAGCATTTGGGGAGGATGGATGGCTCAGGGAACCAGTAATGAGCAGTGAAGTCTTCATTTAAAGGTAATTGATTGCAGTTGCATCGAGGAAAGGCTAGAAAGTCAGTCCTGTAGGCCTGTGTGCAACAGTGTCTGGACTCTGCTCTTGTAACCTAGGTCTTATTCTAAGCTGGGAATCCAGGACTGAGTAGGCATCAAACAGAATTGCAGATGCCAACAAGGACAGGCACACAGTATCTTTGGAACCTGAATGGTCTGGAATGGTAAAGGGAGGTTGCTCATAGAGTTATTAAATTTTTCCTGAGTTTTTTAATCTCAGAATCCTGTAAAGTGGCAACTTTTTCTGGCATCACTTATAGTTATTTTTCTCCCTTTATGTCTTCTAAATGCTTATTACTGTAGGCTTGGCAATGCGCAATGCACTGGTACTTGTTTATGACAAAAACTACAGCATATGCATGCTTATTTTATCCGTAATATGAGTTACTAATACAGCAAAACACAATTAACAATTCTTAGCTTTTGAGACCTACTGAACAATGAACAGTGGAGATGTGGAAACAGAAGCCATCACTTCTTCTTATCAGGATTTCCAGAAAAGTTTTTACTTTGAACCCTGAGTCATGGATGTATTGATCTGGAGTGCAGCAGCACTAAACTGCTCCTGCCTGGACAGTGTTGCTGGAGAGGGCATGCCAATGTAAGCCTGGTTTGTGTCTGTCAGATGGGCTTGAAGTTGACCTTACACAGAATTGTACAAACATTGTGGGTGGAAAAAATGAGTTATTCGGGTGCTGGCACTTGGCACTTCTGATCTGGAAGGCAGGAGACCAGCCTGAGGTGCTGTTGTCAGTTTGTGAAGTTGTGCCTCCACTTTTCCCTCCAGTGTTTATTTGTCTGTTCTGTTGATCCTTGAAGCAGCTTGTGTCAGAGACTGTATCTTACAGTGTATACATACAGTGACTGATAAAGTGAGCTTGACCTCTCTTTAGAACTCAAAGAATGTCTAAAAACCAAAAAATTCCTGCCATGGCAACTTGAGGGGTGGTGAGCAGAGGGCACCGTGGCAGGATTGGGACCATAGGACCATTCCATGTGATTGTGAGTGTGAGGAATGACTTTGTGGGCAAATCAGGGGCGAGACCATCGGGAGGAGTGGGGTGGTAATGCTATCTTCTGGTGTAGCTTTGCTCAGTGATGAAGTAAGCCCTTGATTGGTGGCATGGGATGGCAGGGTCCGGGCATGGCAGGAAAAAGCAAAGGGCTGTCCTGAGAAGGCAGGGATTGGTTTGCTAAAATATTGTAGTCAGACACTTCCATGTATCAAAATTTCCACAGATATCTCTTAGCTCCCATTACCTTCTGGTTTTATGTCTTTTCAACTCCTGATACAGTAGTTATGAAGTGGTGCTGTGTTTGGCATCAGGGAGGCCTGAGGAGATTATTGCAAAGAGCAGAAGTACCTCTTATGGGACTCGGCTTTGTCTCCTGATCTGGCCAGGTCTGACTGGTCTCTCCTTTCTCTGGTGCTGAGACACAACACTCTTTTTTCTTGGGTGGTGAAGGGAGGTTAAGGGTGAAGTACCAGGGAACACGGGAGAAGAGGATCTCTGAGGTTGGACAGGGTATGGTTGATGCTCCACTGAGCACTTCCCAGTCTCAAGGTCTTGTCACCTGAATCATCAGTAGTGTTTATGACTAAAAGAAATAAATATCAGTACACTACCAAATTCAATCTCTGTTTAGCAGTTCTGAGAAGAAAGTCTCACTGCCTGTCAAATTCTTAGAGAGAGAAAAAAAAAATAATCGGGAGATTATGATTTTAATATCTTAATTGCTCATAAAAAATGTTAAAATATTTTTAAAATAATCTGAAAACCATTTCTAAAAATCACTTCACAGGATCCTTTTAAATGTATGAGTGACAGAACAATTGCAAAAGTATATCAAACAGCAGCTTTCAGATGCAGGTAAACTGCTATTGAAGAGATTTAATCCGAACTGTTTATGCCTGCTTTTG
The DNA here is from genome assembly GCF_036169615.1 of Heliangelus exortis. Lineage (NCBI taxonomy): Eukaryota > Metazoa > Chordata > Aves > Apodiformes > Trochilidae > Heliangelus > Heliangelus exortis. Next base: position 13,540,845 of record NC_092426.1, on the reverse strand, counting down.
ATGATAGGGCATTTGAGTATTGTGTTATTTAATAATGCATTCAAACACCTGTTTAGAGAAGGTATATTCCACTATGGTCCAAAATGAAAACATCCCCATTACTTGTCGGGGTTTCATTCATAATTCTTGTATCATGCTCTGATTAGAGTATACATTGAACCTCAGATGAACATTACCTAAGGCACATTGAGTTAAGTGCACTGTATAAACTAGGCACAAACCACAAAGCTACCTTTAACTTGCACAAAACAGCAAGTAGAAATTGATTAAAATACGCATTCTGCTAATATAACGGCTGGTCTCAGTATAAAAATTAATTAATGCTAATAGTACACAATCAAAACTGCTTTTAGAAATCTTCCTAGAACATTAACTAAAATGTTCATCTTTTTAATGCATTTGACTGAACCTCTGAGACTAAAAGCCTTGCTTCCTTCATGCAAATTTAAAAAAAATCACAGCCTGAATTTTCAAGAGGTTACTTTATAGCAACCTCCCCCAACCATTTGCTTTTGGATTTCTTGTTAACCTGAGCCTGGTCCCAGGCCATGTGTGAGGTTGTACTATTAGCTACTACAGATTAAGGTGGCAGCCCTGGGAATCGAGGCCAATAACATATGCATATTGAGCCACGGAGCAGAGAGGGAGATAACTAAATGAAAGAAGGAGAAAGGGTTTTGTGTTTAAAGAGTCTGCTCAGTGATAATCTAGGCTTTAAACTCACTGTTATGCTGAGCACAAAGTATGAATATTTGTTAAAAAAAATCCCCAAAACTAAAGAGTACTGTCTTCTTCATGACTCTGGTTTGATTGGTTTTTACATTTAGAAAGACACTTTACCTTCTTGGGATGAATTTTCATTGGACAATTTCATTTCCAAAATATAAAACTGTATAAAAGCTACTGCTGTGGGAGCAGTGAGGATCTGATCCTCTGGTTCCCATGGGATCTTGTGCCTTGGACTGGCATGAGTTTCCAAAGTAAGAATTCCCTTTGGATGGAGTAAAATCCGTTAGTGTCATTAGTTCCTTCAGGAAAAGGCCTTCAGTCTGGGGCATGAGTTATTTAGTAATAAAGTGGGTTTGATACGTGTATTATATACATATGCACACACATATACAGTATACATACGTGTGTCTCAATATATATATATAGGCTTCTCATTATTTCTGAGTTACTCCCTTTCTTCTTCTCTTCCTCACTATTTGTCCCCTCTTTCATGTTCCATCTGTCTTTTCCTCTCAATTTTTTTCTGTTTCTCAGAATGCACCTCAAACTTTTCTGAGTTCCAGGCTCTTTTGTTTCCTCCATTCCCCAAATATCTCTGCATCTCTCTAAAAATCCAGAGATGCTTAAAACTAAAAATAGCTGGCAAAAAACAGAGACAGCAAGAGTGCATATTGTAAAATGGTTTTGGCTGGACTTTATCTGTCAAGGGATAGAGCAAGAGCTCTCAGAAACCTGGCATCTTGACATGTGGTTTTTCACACTTCCAGCACCCATCTTATTTTTTTCCAATTACTCTTTTAGCAATGTGTAGCAATGCAATTTGATAGCATCATTTACCAAAAAAAACCCCAAAACCAAACCAACCAAACCCCCCCCAAACCAAAAACCTCATTGAATGTTATAAAGATAAGCAAACTCCCCACTTTTTTGATGTTCTCAGCAATTCTAGAAATCAGGAACACTGAACGCAGTTGCAAGTTCCTGCTTGAGCTGGATATAGTTGCTTGCATCCTCATTTGTCTGCTTCCCCTCTTCAGAGGAAAGGTCCACAACTTGGCCCTCCTTTGCACCTTCCCATTTTTGTGGAAATATTTATGATTAAGTTTGTCATTTCTCTGAGGAAACTCAGGGAATTTCATACAGAACAAACCACCTCCTGCCTTCAGCACCCGCTCCCCTCTGCCTATGTACTTGTACGGTCAGCCTCAGAGGTTATTTTTGCCATCTTGTCAGCTTTGCTCTGGGTGCATGTTTCATTGCTTTGTACAGGTACAGTACATTGTTCTTTTTCTCTTCTAGACTTACAGTGACCTAGACCATCTCACTCATGAGTATCTGTCACTCCTTTCAGACAGATCCAAAGTGTTGTTCCTCCATGGAGAGACATTCTCAAGGCAATCCCTGATGCTATCTGTTTCACACATTTTTCCTATCCTTATACATTTTAATAACCGAAATTAACATACAGGAACATTTAATCATAAGCCAGGTGAAAGCTAACTAGCCCCCTTTTTTATTTGCATTTTTTTTTAAGTTTCAAAGACAATTTAACATTGCAAAATCTGAACATATCACTTAAGGAAACATTGCTAATGGAAATATTAAACAATTAAAATAAAACCCTTAATGTAATTGAAAAAACGTTCATCCTCCCTGCCAAATGGAGTGGGTAGTTATAGGTTTTGAGAGGACAGATGGATGTGTGGTAAGTCATCTAACTTCATGGGCGGTTAGAAATCTCAGCAAGCTACCTAGAAATACATGGATAACTGGACCTCTGGGATACTCAGAGCTGAATGAACCTAAAAAGAAAGCAGATTTCTTTCAAAGGTACTTACTGTCTCATTCTAAAGAAATTGCTATTCATTAAAGAATTATCTGGAAGAAGAAAATACAATCCATGTTTGCATACTTTACAGTTTCTCTCTGGGGATGATGAATTATTGGTGGTCCTGAGAAACACTGCCTCCTTTTCACAATTTCAAGGCAGACAGAGCTAAAGTTACAGGTGATGAATGTGGCTATAGGATTGGTGATGCACAGTGTGAAGGGTGTGAGCAGTGAGTCTTGCTTTGGCTTGAACCAGTCTGAGAACTAGTAAGAACCTCACTGGCTATTAAGTGTTTCCAGTAAGTACTTCAACTTAGAGAAAATTCACTACTTTAAAAGAAATCCTTAGCCCAACATTGGTCCATTGGAGCAAACATTTGATACAAGGAATCATTGTACAATGAGGATTTTATTTGAAAGTTTTCCTTGATTATATAATAATGAAATACATAAAATCTAATCAGAGTGGATATACTGGGAAAAATCATAGGTCCATCAAATCTAGTCTACTGTCTTTTAAGAATAGCTTGTAATGGATGTTTAGAGTAAGAATTTCAGATGAAGCAAATATGGATTCTTCCCCAGTATAGTCTCCCAGTTTCTGGTAATATGATATGCAAGGAGATTCTGAGTTGAATGGGACATCTGATATTTCATGAGAGACTTTTCTTTCATGGTTTCCAACTGTTCTCTGAAACTATTTATACTTTTAGCATTCAAAGCATATTCTGCTGATGAGTTCCACAGTTACTTCAAAACATAGTCCCCTTGTTTTAAATCTGGTACTTGATATTTCACTTCAGACTGACAATCCAAATGACTTTGCAATCTTTTTTTCTCTTTTATAACTTAAATAGCTAGTATAGAAATTGTTACTGCTATATCATCTTTACTTGGGAGTTTTTGCTTTTGTATAAATTTGCATTTTATTTTACTTGCCATTTCACCACCCAGCTACTCAGCATTGTGTTCTTCTCATCTAAACTTAACTCTCTGAACACCAGATACTTTAAGCTAGCTCTACCTTATGAGAATCATCTAAGAGAAACAGAAGGAATCATTGGCTGGAAGCACCTTTGCTTTGTTCATTGCCAATAGTATCCCCACTAATTCCTTTCTCCATGAGCTTGCTAATTCTGGGCTTGTTTTTGCAATATTTCCAACCAACCTGGCAACTAGGTAAATTCAACTTATTGCTTTATGGGTTCCTGGATCTTCCCACTCCAAAATACTTTTTAAAAATTGCATTGTGTTTCCCACCACCATTGCTCTGATACTAAGGCCAATTTAAGCACTAGGTTACACACCACAGTGAGTAGTTTGGCAATTTCATATTTGAGTTCCTTTAGAGCTCTTGCATGAATACCATCTGGTCCTGATGATTTGTCACTATTCATTTTATCAATTTGTTCTTAAACCTCTTTTACTGACATATCAATTTAAGACAGTTCCTTGGATTTGTCCCCCCATAAAATTTCCAGTGTGGAAACCTCCCTAAGCTTCTCTGTAGTGAACACTGATGCAAAGAATTCATTTAGCTTTCCTGACATGGCCTTATCTTCCTTGAGTGTTCTTCTTACACCTGTAGGCCTGATTGACTCTGGCAGGTTTCCTACTTCTGATGTACTTGAAAAAAATTTTTTTTAATGCCTTTAGCAAGCTATTCTTCAAAATTTCGTATCTCCTGCATCCCTTTGGTTTAATGTTTAGGCTACTACAGTTTATATTATTTTCCATTTTCCTTTGTCAGAAAACATAGCTCAAGATACAGCAAATAAAGAAAGCGAACAAGTATGTCATTTGGAACAGAGTAAGAGAGACAAAGTAACAAAATATAAAACTGATAGCTATTCTTAAACAATATAGAATGCCACCAAATGTTTTTACTCTCTTGGTCCTCAGGATAGTGTGAAAAAATGAATTAAACTGAAGAGTTAGGATGATTACTAGCAATTATTTTACAGATTTGCTAAAGAATTTTCTTTAAAAAAAGTTCATCTCTAATTTAAATATTTCTATCAGTTTTGAGAAAAGTTTCCTGATATTTCTTCCACATCAAAGCACACTAAATATTTTTGGTATAATTTTAACAGAAAATGAAATTATTTCAGACCAAAGTGCTCTTGCAATGAGCCTCCTAATTGTATTAGCAGCAAACATTTATTGGTTGACTTCAAATGTTTTTATGCACTTTTCAGCTCAAATTTACAGTTCCCTTTGTATGCTCTTTCAGTTCATTGCCATCCTAGATTTTCAGGAAGGCTTCATTAAAGTCAACATCTTTTTCTATTCTCTTTTTGCATCTTATGTGGATAAACAGAAAATAGCTGAGTGTAAATGAAACTTTCTATGAATCTGAATTCCAGCAATTGGGCAATAATATTTATAAGGGAAAGGATGTCTGCACATAATGCTGTTGTATATTTGCTAATAAAGTGACATAAAGAATTCAGAAATATTCCAAAAAAGGCACAGAAAAGGGAGAGGGAAGGCTGAGAGAAAACTAACCATGCATTCCCTACTGATAGGTCTTGTTTGCAGTAAGTATTTTGAGGCAGGCTAGAAATTTGGAGAAGGATGTGAAAACAAAGAGAATGACAGGATGTTTTCCCTCAGTTCTGCTCATGCTGCTCTCAGAGACCGTTATGAATCCAGGTCAAGGACAAAGTCTCATGGCAAAATAGTAGGGCACAAAGATAAATCTTTCCCTGCTTTTCCTGTACTCAGAGCAGAAAAAAACAATCAGTCAACCATAAACCTACAAGAGGTGATCATCAACACCAACTATAGAGCAACACAAAAAGAAAACTGTTCGAAAAGTCTGTAGGCTTTTTCTCTGTGAAGCACCTTCACACTATGCCCTGTGGCCAGAGTTTTATCATCTAGAAGGTTTTTGGGTAAAACATCAAGGGGCTTAAATTAACATAATGTCTTTAGCTTGAAAGTTACCACCTTAGCATTTCTGATGAGACACTGAAGAATACTTCTATTTTCTCTTTGCACGTCAGAAGGGCAAAGAACAATCAATCATCAAGGCAGCTGCTTTGGTGCATTATGAGACAAGCACATCAGAAGGCTCGTGTGTCTGGTTTTCCACTGTCCGTTTCTCCAGCAGAGCATTCCCTGGGCAGAGTTTATTGTTAGTTTGCCTTTTGTAGTTACCTGCCATGTTTAAAACGTGGTGGGAAAAAACTTAAATAAATAATAATATAAAAATATACTACTACTACTACTACTACTACTAATAATAATAATAATAACAATAATAATAATAATAATAAAAGAAATATAAAAATAATTTAAATAAATCAGTCAGTAATTTCTTTTTTCTCCTTTACCATCCCAGCAGCAAATAACCACAGAAATCTCATTCTTTTAATAGCTTTGCTCATGCAAATTGCTTAACTTTCATGCCTACTTTAATTGATATTAATGGGAATAATTATGTCAAGAAGGTGTTCTCACTTGTGGAATAGTTTTCAGGTTTAGATTTTTTGATTAACATCCTATAGAAATAAAAAGCATTTTTGGAGATATACCTGAGGCAAGTCAGAGAATCATATTTAAGGGTGTAATTCTTGCTAACAGACTATTGCATAAATGTTTTAATTTTTTCCTTTATTCATAGCAAAATTTTACTCTGTATGACTTTTGATCTTTGCTGGCTAGATTGTGTCTTTCTGAACTCAGAGGAAATGATGGTTGCTTCTGTTTAAGGTATTTGCCATTTCAGTGCAATTACAATACATGTAACTCAGTCATCTCAGAAAGCAAGAAAAAGAAATATTCACCATAGACTTTATTATGTCCTAGGAGGACACCATTTGGTGAAAATACTGCTTATTTCTAACATATTTATGAGAATATAAATGAGGGTTAAACATAGTTTCTGTTTACATGTTTGTTCCACCTTTTTATTTGAAAAGCAGGTAACTTGTTTCCATAGGAATCAAATGTCTTTACGTGATAATGCAGAAAGATGGTGGGAGAGGGTGCCACTCCAGTTCACAGAACTGCACAGTGTGCAGAATCCTCCACCCATTTTCAGGCATAAGGATCTAGGTCTGAGAAAGACTTATGTAGGCTACTAGTATCTTTTCATAGTAAGAAAAATTAGTAGGTGCATTAAAATTATTTAATCAGTTGGAAAAGCAGAGAAAGTTTACATAGAGTGTATAGGTGCTGTTGGCCCTGTACTTTCTAAAGTTCTAGGCAACACCTTATTTTTAATTTTGCTGCAAATGATTCCATATAACGTAGAGTCTCAGTTCTGTGCTGTACAGTGTTTCAGTGGATGATCAGTGTCATTATAGGTTCCGTAGTCAGGGATAACAAAGCTTATGGATTCTGTACCATAATGTATCTTGCTTCTTGTCAGGCACAGTGAAGTGTTTGGTAATGCATTGGTTTGACATGTAGAGGGTTTGATGAGTTAGATGTCTTAATCTGGCATTCTACAGTTCTAGATGTTTCTCCTGTTTACACCCAAGTTACACTGACTTAATGATCCTGCAATTACATAAAAAGGTTATCAGACCACTTGAAAATCCCCTACTACCAATCTCACTCCTACTAGCATAATGTTCTCAATTATCACAATATATATGTGATGATTCACTTTACTGCAAGCTTAATTAGTGTTTCTTGTTTATCTCCACTGTATGTTTTACACTAAATACAAATGAATACCTCAGAAATATTTTGTCAGAAATAAAAAATAATGTTAGTCAGACTACTTAATAGAATAATTTATAGGTACTAAGATTTGTTACTTGATTGCTACAAACTAGCTTACATCCAGAAGTCACAGCAATATCTGGCTGACTTTCTGAGAAGGGATGAATGAATTTCTCTGATTCAGTAGGTAACAGTGGCAGGGACATCAGTTATCAGTTACCCATCACAGAGCTGGTCAGTGATCATCTCATTGCACAGGAATATATGTGAGCACTTTCTAACAGAAAAAAAGTAACAGCTGCACTGCATTTGCAGAAAGTTATTTTAGCTGATTTCTCTTCTTGCACTCAGGACAAGCTTTTCATCTGCCCTCATCTGCAAAGCCAAGTTATTGTAATGGAGGCCCACCAGCAGGCTCAGGAAGGGAGGAATGTAAAAGTATGGGAGAAATGCATGTCAAAATCTGTTTAAGACAATATGAGAAACTACTCACGTACATACAAATAGGGGAAAATTCTTTTTCATCTTTATTTACCTGAGAATGAATTTCAGTTTGAAGAGGCCTTTATGTCGTTTCAGGCAAAGCACCTAAGATATAAGCAATTTTCAACAAGAGTACTACACATTTGTCTTTATAACAATTTGTATGTAACAGCTTTTATGCAAATGACACTAAAGTGGCACCTTTTTTCCAAATTGGACATTTTTATGGTTATAATTTTCTTCTGTAATAACAGCAAAAAAATGACTGTCCCAATGGAGTTAAGCATTTCATCTCTAGCACTGTTTTGTGAAGTTGGAATGACAAGTTTCTTTCATTTGTGCAAAAAAAGTATTTTTTGTCATTCTTGTCTGACTTGGTTGAGGCAGATACATTTGGAACCAGCACCAGTCCCCTGACACCAGCCTCTTCTCTGCTAGCAAGAGTGGTATCATAAAGTCATAATAAAACTTAAAGGAACTAAAAAATATTGCATTCTCTCTGTTTCTGCTCTTTAAAGGACATAAATTACTTTGTTAGTTTAAGCAGTTGCTGCTTTACTTTGGTCTTTGGCACTGATTCCTACTCATTCTCCAGATGTCAGGTGACTTTTACAGTCCATGCTTCCAGGTTTAATTAACTACAATACAAGAGAATTTATGGATTTCATACAAACATCCCAAGACATTAGTATAATAAATATAGTAAAATAGGAAGGTTCCTGTTGTTTAATTGACTATACAGTCCTGCAACACTGATGTAAGAAACTGAGTGTCTAAACAACAGTTAAATTCTATCTCAACTACCAATAAATTAGTGATCTGTAACCAAGAAACTTTATGATGGATGATTTTACTCCTAAGAAGTGATAAATTGTTAGACTTTAATTGAAGCATACAATAAGGTTAACAAAGTCAAAGTTGAAGTCTGATACTTCATCTCATAAAATAGAATCTTGTAAAATATAATGAAGTGTACTATTTAGTAAAAAACCCACAAATGTTTATTTTAATGCAATCAGCCAATAAAGGCTAAAACCCCTTGTGTCTCTCTCTCTAAACTATGTATATAATATCTATATACTTTCTCTATTTAAACTAGTGAAATTTGAAGTATTTTTTAAACTACTCTTCTGTTAGTGACGAATTTTGTTTCTACTATTTAAACATTGCCAGTAGTGCTCCTTAGCACTAAGCGTATTGGCTTAGGTAACTACCAGCAGCTTAGGAAAGCAAATGTGTACCTGAGTGCAGCACTTCTTCAAGGGAAAGTGCACCCTGGATCCCCCAAGCCCAGGTTCCTGTTGCTGGCCCCAGCAAAGACTAAGCAGGATTCTAGCACTGGATATGGTATATGGCATAGAAACCCAGTTACATTCCTTGTCCTGAACACAAACTAACCAAGATTCTTAGTCGAGATGGTATATTTCAACCATTAGATACCAATGTTATATTTTGAGGAACAATTGTCCATTGCTTAGCTCATTTTCCTTAAATAAATGGGAGACAACATCATTAAATGAGGAGGACTTAGAAGAGCCCTCTGTTTCTCTTCAGCTTGGACTAATGGCATGGAGGGGCATCCTCACAGCCAGGTGACACTTTAGGGGTCATGGACAAGCAGTTGTCCTTTTCTGAGACAAAATGCAGGCTTCCTTTGGAGAAGGGAGAACAGAGTTAGGTCTTTCTGTAGCTCGGCCAAAGAAACACTCTACAAAGATTGCTGTATTTGCGCCTGAGACTTTGAATTAAAAGCTGCTGTAGTTGCTAATCTATTTTTCCTAAAAGCACTAGGCATAGGTGTTGATCCTTTCTTGAAAGGATAGAAAAACTACACAGTCAGTGCCTCCATTTGGCTTTTCTGGATCTGGACATATAGGGTGGATAATTTGCTCCACTTTCACTGCACGAGGTAGGACTATCTTTGAAACAAATCTTATAAAGTTTGGAATCCATAATTAATTTGGCACTTGTGGCACATCATACAGCTGATCTTATTTATGGTATGGACAAGCTAAGAGGAGTCAAGTTCAGCACAGCACTTCTTTTTTAAAGAATGCTTATACCCTGAAATGGTTTGCATTAGAAGCATGAGGTGCTCTTTCTCAAACCAACAGTGTTTGTCTTTGAAGTTTCTGTGCCTTCTGCTGTACCTTTCATTTTAGCTATACAGTATCAATACATATCATTGCTGTACTTTCAGAGTCAAGAGTGACTTGGGACCTCTTAGAATTCCAGTCAAGGCAAGCTTCAAAGCAATTAAAGCAATAACTGTGTATGTGAAAGGAATTTCCTGAGGATAGTGACTGGGAGGAGGAGTTGATCGTATTAATAATTATATTAGAATATTGACATTGAAATTTGCCTTCTAAATCCCTAGGAAAAAAAAAACAAAAACAACCCAAAACAAAACTCTGTCCAGCATCATGAACATTTGAATCTACAGAGAGATATTGGAAATCTCCATCCTCCTATGCCTGCAAAACATTGTGGATATAGTTGAATGGCTGAAGTGATTTGTATGTCTGGGGCACTTCCACAGAAATCATGTCTTGTCTAATTGTTTGTATTACTTAAATAATTTCTTTGTACATCATCTACTTTAGAAATATCTGCTATTGAAGGAGCAATTCTGTTAAAATGGGAGTTTTTAATGCATTATTTACATTTTAGAAAGACTAATGTCTTCTTCTCTTCATACTATTTTTAAATAAATACTCTGTGCATTCAATAGGACTTTTCATTAAAGCACCTCTAGATTTTTTCTAGTGGGGAAATAGAGGCAGATAACTACTACGTTGGATTTTCAAGGTCACTTTACATTCCTGGTGCAGTGACCACTAATCCCAAAATCAAGTCCTCTGGCCCATTGCACTGAATGAGCAACTCTATGTACACTATTAGACTAGTAATGTTGTTAAAAATCTAATTGTTTACCTAATTTGATATACTTTTAGGACTTTCTAATTAAAGAAATATGTTTTAGGATTAGTATTAAAAGTACTTTTTTCTGTGTCAAATATGCAGTGGAATCAAGTTAACAAGTTCCTGCCTTGCTACTCCTGGAATCAGTTGATGAAAACAGTTCATACAGGGTATTAAATTAAAGGATTGATGTTACCAAAAAAAAAAAAAAATTACTCTTCTAAATAAAATGCGAAAAAGTCTTTGAAGCTCTACATCACTCAGTCAGCAGTGCTAGACAAGAACCCATGTTTTAAAAGAGAGTTTTTCAAAATTTTTTTTAAAACTTACAGTCACCTTATATCTAATTTAGTGTTAGAACTCTGGCCTCTTTGACCTTTTCCAGTAATATTAAGGGCCCTGGAAGAGTGGTGTATGTTAATATACTCCTTCTTCATGGTCTAAAGAATTTTAAAAAGTCTGGGAAATTTATATATTGCTTCAATGTTATCTTCTAGATTTCTTATTACATTAAATCAGTAGGAAAAATAAAATGATTTCTTATAATGATGTTTTATTTTCATATGCTGTATTTACCTCTGACTAAAAGGCTTTTTGGTGCTACCTCTGCTAACCAGAGTGATCATTGCATCATGAATAATCAAATGAGATTATCCAACTGTATCGAAGTCCAATTGTCCTATTATTGTCTACTGGAAAAGCACCCTTTGGTTTTAGGCTACCTTATAGTCTACTATCGTAATCCTTTCTAGCCTATTATCAGAAAACTACTCACATTCACCCCCTTTGTTTTCTTAAAAATTTGAATGTTCTTTACCCATTCTTGTTTATCTTCTGTCTGTCTGTAGCACGCATGACATCCTTGTCATTCTGGTGTTTTGTGCTTTGTTAATTATGAAAATCACATGGTGATTACAAAGCCTTCATGTGCAAATCAGAGAACATGACGCACGCAGTTGCACATCGCCATTTACTGCACTCATCAGTCACTGCAGGATCTTAGAGGGAAAGCTCACCGTTCCCCTCACAGCATTTCTCAGAAGCCTTCATTTTCTCTAGCAAGGTAATGGACTGAGGAAGGGCACAGATCCTCATCTCTCTTACCTTGGTGTAAGTTAGGAACAGTTCCTATGAGATCTGTGCTCTTAATTAAAAACAGAGACCAGAATCTGGCTTGGGAACTTTGCATATTCACTATTAAATTTGGAAAAGGGAACTCCTGTCTGTCTCAATTTCTCAAGTGCTATCTGTCTGTTACCAGGCACACACATTAATTGTGTGTTTTAAAACTTTGTTTGGTTGAACCTGTCATCCTAGGCTAAAATTGTGTGACCTAACTTGTAGTAGCTTTTGCAGTGAAGGTATCATTTACTGTTGAGTATATTTTACTGTGCTGTTATAGATCTTTTCACTCAACCAGCTGTCTAACATGTTGAATAGTCTTTCATCTTGTCAAACACTTCCATTCCCCTTTCTACAGCTTTCTCAGCCAACATGTACACACCTAATCAATCTAATGCCACTGTCTCCAGACTTTAAAACCAAAAATCACTGCCCAAGCTACTTTTTTAAAGAGACAGTCATCCTTTTCCCATAAATTCATCATCAAGAGGACTGATAAATTGTTAAATGAGAAGAAACACTTCTCTGAAACTGTTACTCTAGGTCCAGCCTTTGAGCTCTGGTTCACTCACTGAATCTGTCATTCAGTAAAGGCTGCTGGGGCTTCCCTTCACACACGCTGATCGTGTATATGTTAATGTAATTTAATTTAATAAACATCTTAACCATGAAACTGAACTTAAATCATCTTGCTTTTGCATATATATATTTTTTTTTCCATTTTTAGGCAAACAGGATTAGTCTGCCTCAATCTGTTCAGTGCTGTTTTTAATTTTTTTCCTTATCTTTCATTAATAGGGGCTCCATTAGTAGATTGATCTTTACATCATCCAGGAAGCAGGTGAAAAAAAAAGCCATTGACACTGCTTTCAGGTGGCCCCTGCTACGTGATATAGTATATGCCTTACATGGTATGGAGTATTCGTTAGGGCTGCTTTTATTTTTATTGCTTTTATTTTTATTAGATATATTACCTCCTGAGACTGTATGAAGTGAACCATGTCACTGGGTGAGATTACTACTCAGTTAATAGCAGTTCTGAAATCAGTCATTTGGGAATAGGCTATGTTGCAAGAACCTCTAAAATGTGTATATGTGCAGTGGGGGACAGGATAGCACTCGGAAGGGGAAGTCTTTTCTGCTCTTGCCGGATTCTCAAGTGGAACATTTTTCAGTTGCCTGCTCATTTCTGTATGTTATTTCTTTTAGTTAAAACAGATAACAACATCTGAAACAAACACTTCTGTAACTGCCAGGTGAGCATGAAATACAGAGGACTGAACAAACAGGTAGAGGTGGATGAAGCTTTGTATTTTCAGTCTAATTTTGAATTACTAAGGATGAAGGGAGGTAAAGGCACTTCAACCCTTAAGCCCTTTTGACATTCACAAAGTGCTAAAAGTCAGCTGGGGTCTCAGCTCTGACAAATTTGCATCTCTTTGAATATGACGCTTGAAAAGCCAAGCCGCTAGATTAAATTTTGCCATGGAGAAAATGAGAAAGTCTTCCACCTCCCAGGTCTACTGGGAGTATCTTTATGGTTGATTTACTTTTTTAAAATGAATGTTTCTTTATGTTTTTTCTCTAGTTTGTGTCCAGCCTTCCTCTATCATGCATGCTGTAACTTCTGCCAGTTATATCAGCCCACAGTAAGTCAACCTGGGCATAGCACAAGGTGAAATAATATTTCAGTCTAAACTGCACATCCCTTCTGTGTTTTCTGATTAAAATTTGCAAGCAAACCTTGGAATAAACTATACCTGACATGACTTCTAAAATGATTTACACAGTTTATAAACCAGGGACTAAATCCTACAAACCTTTCCTTTGCCATTTATATGCAGAAGTGCTGCAGATTTTCAGGAGCAGGACCAGCTATGTAGCTGAAACCTTACCACAGAGGACAGCAGGCAGAATAATGATTATAGCGAACCTATAAAAATAATAAACTGATTGCCCATTGAAGAAAATCTGCTAAAGTATGAATTATCTAATGAGCTGCTGCTGTGGTTCAGACTGACTTATCCCACATTAAGTCAACAATGACACCACTGACTCTTATGAACTTGCTTCAGTGATGGTGAGGGTGGGATTTGGTGCTGGTTTAGATGTGGAAATGGTTCAGTTAATGACAAATAAAAGGGTGTATGTAGAGGCAACTGTTTCAAGGTTTATAAAAGCTTATAATATGGACTCTTTGCCAAGTATTTGTTGGAACTCCTAAATTTATAACCATCTCAAGGAAAAAACCCCACTATTCACAGGTGTTGAATATAAACATTATTTTAATGTTCAGTGAAAAAATCCCAAGTACACTCTTGCTGTCATTGTGTTATTAGAGAACACTAGTGCTTGAAAACATGCCAGCTTTTACAACACAACTTAATACCACATCCTTGTATCTACATTACTTACTACAGGAAACAATATTTTTCTAAAACAGAATGAACATTTTTTTTGTGAGCCAGGGGAAGAATCTCTCAGTGCTTTACTTTGTCTTTGTTTCCTCTGTATTTGTGTAATGTGTATATAATAGAGATGATATCCAGAGCCAGAAGGAGATGCTATGTGTGAAGTTTTTTTTCCTCTACACAAAAATTGTGTGCAAGCTTTGTGCACAGCGTAAGTTATGAAAAATCACGTATAGCTAGTTTTGTCTTTTTTTAAATTTTTATTTCTGTGCTGGGTTCTTATAATTTTTTGGCAGATCACATTACATTAGAATGAAATGTGATCTGTAGTTAGAACTTAGCGAGGCATCCTGTAGTTTTAACTCCGTCACTTGGGTTCTGATTTAGCCCAACATGTGTCTCTTAAAATAACTCAGGAGAGCAGATTGATGATATACTTAGCAGAGGAATAACAGTATTGGAGACTACCAGTACTAAACAATTCAGTAATTAAATGTATCTAAGCATCTGAAGATGAACAACTTTTTTGGAGAAAAAAGGAAAAAGATCTTGGGTCTCAACAAACCTCTTATTGACAATTTTCAAAGGATTTGAATGTATGTCCATTTACTGCAAACTGATCCTGATACTGTCATACCAGGGTCTCATTCAGGTCTGTTTGTTTCAGTTGACACTGTGGCATTTCAGTTACGGACATGTTTTTCTCTCTCTAGAGGAGGAAGTAATGCATTTCCTGCAACTAAATGCTTTGAAGCTTTTATATAACCTTTCTTTGACCATCCAAATGTTCTTGCACTTCTCAGTGTCCATTGCTTTCACTAGTTAGTGTTTTTCTTTCTTGAATCCATCTGATCTCTCAGTGGTCTTAGGCCACCTCTGCTCACTCTGCACATTAAACCTGCCTGTTCACAGAATTTTCCTTCCCTGCCCGCTTCCCCACAGTAAATCGAAATAAAGTATATTTATCTATATCTGTACCAGCATGCTGACTAGACCATATCCTGAAGTGCCTCATCTACATGGTTTTAAAATACTTCCAGGGATGGTGATTCCACAACCTCTCTGGGCAGTGCATGCTAACTTCAAACTACTATCTCAGTAAAGAAATTCTTCCTAATATCTAACCTAAACCTCTCCTGGTGCAACTTCAGGCCATTTCCTCTAGTCTCATTTCCTCTATTCCAGTTCCATCATGTCTTTACCTACTTTTGGTGACCATACATAAATGTTACATTTTTCTTCTTGGTAGACACTGCAGTCACCTCTGGGACTGGGGTGCATAAATAGCAGTGGGACCTTGCTGAAAGAAGAAAAGCACATCAGTGTCACCCAGGTACTCTCTTCCATAAAGCAGGAATGTTCTGGTGCACAGCAAACCCTTGTCCCAGCCGCAACCCATCTGATGCAGGATGATGACTAGACATAGCCTGGCAGATTCAGAACAACCTAGATATTTTGTTCTGAATTAGGCCCCTAACTCCTGGCAAGTCCATTTCCCAGCTAGGATAACGACCTGGATGCTTTTTTTTTTAGAGGAAAAAAAAAAAGTGAGTGATCTGGGAGCCTCTGAGAAAAGTGCTTCAATATCTCATTTGAATAGAGCCTTATGCAATGTATTGGAATTTCTAGGACAACTCCCTTACAAATGGATCATTACAGCAGTAAAAAGCCAGTTTATTATTTAACCAATTCAGGCTGAGTGCAGAGTGGAGAGCATTAGCACTTGCATTGATTGTAAGAGTCTAGTAATTAATGATCAGAGTTTTCAGCAACAGAGGAGAAAGTGAAATGTGCCCAAATAGGTATGACTGAGGAGGTGTTAACTGAAATCAGAATGAGCCTGAGGAAAAGGACAATGAAAATCAGGACATTCCCATAACCCTTTTCCAGTGTTTAGTCCACACATCACAAGTACTATTAAACAGTGAGTGGATTAATCTAGGCTCCTTTTGATCTGGGCCGACAGAGTAAGTTTCAGACCTTACATGCTGCTTATCACCAGTAGATCCCAGAATACCTCTAGAGTCTCCTGGGTATTGCTGGGAGTGGTCACAAGTCATCCTAAGCAGGTGAAGGAAAGACTCAGATAGCTGGAGTCTGGATGAAATACTAAGATATGACTGGAAAAGAACACCTTTGTCTACATCCTGGCAGGGAGCTCTGGGCAGAAATGGTCAGACTGTGGCACTGTACTAATACCATTGCACATGTATAGATATAGACTGTGAAGTGTGGCATGGAAACAGCTTTTTAATACACTTTGAGCATATCTGTTAAATTCTAAAGCTTCAGGATTTACTGTGGTCAATTTTTCAGACTTACAGTAGTAGGCATGTTCATTGATTTTTAAGAAATTTCACTACTACAGGACTTCAATGTTTAAGAAATACTTTTAAATATTAATTATTAAAAGATTATTTATTCATATTTATACTTTGTTATTAAAAGGTTATATTTTAAAGGGACACACCCTTTATATCCTAAATGGACACATTTAATCTACCCTAGAAGAGTTATACAGCTGTCTTTCTTAATCCAATGCTCTTCTAAAGATTCATTTTTCTATAATCCATACAGTACAGGTCAAAAATGATAATAGAAATTCCTAAGTAAATAATTAATAAAATAATAAATATGCAATCTAATTAAATGACAGCAACAACAAAATCCCCCTAGATCATCTTTGTGCTTGAGCTCTTAACCATGTTATATATTTTCTGTAATTGTCCTTCAGATGGCATGATCTTCAGTGTACTAGCTTAACTTGTGATTCATTCAGCAGAGAGTACATGGTCAGCATATAGCCAAAGAACACATAATAATGCACAGATTTGTGATACGTGCAGAAACACACACCATATGCACTTCTTAAACAGCTATGAATCTGAATGCATATATGGTTGCTCACAAATATAAAATCACACATGTAAACAAATGAGGACAGACACATGCACTTATAATGCTATCTCCATAGCACTCACCCCATGGTTATGTAAATTGACTGGGGGTTTTGTGTGTAAGTGTGTGTGAGGTACAACAAATACTCACAATCTTAAATTAACTCTTTCCAAATAGCAAAAATCTTACTATTAACATGACACGTTTAAATACAAATTGACAAGTTTATGTTTCCTTCTGCCCCTTTCTTACTCTTTCTCACTCCTCTGCATCTCCCTCTCTCTCTCTCTCTCTCACTTTACCTTCCCAACGGCACTATTTTATTTCAGAAGAAAACTTATGAAAATTGTTGAAACACACACTACAAAGCGTTTGCTTTTTTTTTTCCTATCCCTTCTTTTTTTTTTTTTTTTTATTTTTTTTATTTCAGCAGATAGCCCCCAAAAAAGGCAGGGATGTCAAAGGCTTCGAGTCCCCCCTTTGACATTCACGCAGTGCTGAGAGTCAGCCGGGGTCTCAGCTCTGACAAATTTGCATCTCTTTGAATGTGACGCTTGAAAAAAGCCGGAGCTGCTAGATTAAATTTTTTTTTTTTCCGTCGAGAAAATGAGAAAAGCCTCTATCTCTCCGCCGAGTCTACTGGGAAGATCTTTATTCTGATTCTTGTTAGAATTGTTTATCACCCTGACAGACCAGACTCGGACGAGATAAAGGCGCTGCTCCATCACGGGGCCTGACAGTGGTAGGACATGCAGAGAAATGAAAGGAGCAGGGGAAAATATTATTAATAGATGCCGACTTGATTTGCCTCTATGGCACGTCAAGGAAGGAAGGGAGGGGGGAGCCACGGCTTGATTGCAAGCCTATGAAGTTCTGTCCAAAAAAGAAGCTATTTTTCATTAAGTGATAGAAGGGCTTTTTTCATGTTCTTTCCTGAGGAGCTGATAACTTATGCAGTTTATTCTAACCCTGCTGATTTCTGTCAGGGAAAGAAAACTCCTGAAAGATGGCTCCAGCTCGTCCTTTTCAGAGAAGGAGGATGTCTTGTCAAAAATGGTAGCAAAGCATTAAAGCCCTGGCCTTGACTCTTGCAAGGTCCCTTGGATGTGATTGGGTGTGCATGTGTCGATGAGTGTGAGGGGGCTAGGGGAAGCAGGTGTTATTATGCACCCATTATGCCCCTCTGAGGTAAAAGAATTCAAAATATATATGCAGAGCAGTGTTTGCACATGTGCACATAAACACGTGCACCACATACACAGGGGCTTTGTGCATTTAAGCATACATGCAGAAACCTTCATTCCTACTGCCTAATTACTCTGCTGTTAGTGAAGAACTGTCTGATGTGAGCAAGTGCTGAATTTGAGGCTGGGCATAAAGTTAAAACAGCCTCTTTCAAAATGAATGTTAAAAAATAGCCATCTCCCTGCTACCTCCTGTAAGTCAGGTCGGACATAGAAACATAACCAGCAGTACCAGCTCAGGGGCTCCTGCAGTGACACTGAATCTGCTGTGACTGTCTTGTGTTCTGGGGCAAAATTGCCACTACATGATCATTATTGTACTTAGGTTAGATTTTTTAAGATGGGGAAAGTAGGAGTTAGAAACTATTGGTGCACATCATGGCCATGTTGTTGTTATTCTTAGATACATCATATTTGCAGTACTGACTGTTTGGGTTATTCACTGCAATCACAGCGTCGAATGAACACATCCTTGTTTCTAACTACCTTGTTCTTCTCCAGAAAGGATGTGTTTGGTCAGTATCCTGGCTGAATTTTGTCCTCTGTATAAATTTAACTTGTGCAGAAATGATCACCTCAGGGCAACAGAGTAGGTCTGTTTCCATGAACCTGCTCTTTAAGATCCACCTTCCTTCTGGATCCATCCTACATGTTGAGAATCTCAAGAGAAGGTACAAATGCTGCTGAGCTCTCGCTGCTTTAAGTAGGATGGGAGTGATTAGTCACTCAAGGGAATTGCTCAGCACTTTGCTAGTGAAAAGACTGTACCTTTTTTTCTGGAAAGCTGATGGACAGCCTGATTGCTGAGCAATACACTTTCCCTTCCTTCTTCAGATATCTCCTATAGAGTTCTTCTTTCTAGTAAGACCGGTAAGTGCTTATGAAGTCCCAGACTGTTTCCTTTCAGGTGCCAATAAAAGAGGAATTACCAATTTATTTTAAAAAGTAAAAAAATACCTTTTTGCATGATATCTCCACAATGTTATGTTCAAATAATTTTAATCATCTTCTGTTCCCACTGCCATTTGTTTCCCTTATTTGCTGTATAGTATCCCTACCTAAAGGGAAAGTTTTATATCCTTTTTATCAGAGAGGGCTTCAGGAAGACCTGCAGTATCTATCTAGTTAAGACTCTGCCACGTCTCTCCCATAAAATCTGTGGCACAGTCAAGTCTGGAACTGATTAATTTTATAATTCAGGTATAGATGATAAATGGTGGCTGCTTGATGATAAATGGTGGCTGAAAAAACAAAACTTAGTAATTACTCAGTGGCTCAGGTTAAGTTATTACCCAATTTGGGGTTAAGAAAGATTTTTACCACCTAATATTGGGGTGATCTTCCAATTCTCTTCTGGACACTACTTTTCATATACTGTAGATTTTCTATTAAAGATCCTAAGAATGCCATAAAACATCAGGCAGCCTGATGTGCCTCATATGTGACATAGTTATCTCTATGCTGATATGAGACTGGGTTGAAGACGGCCCAACCAACTATTCCTTCTTACATTGTGTGAGAATCCTCATGCAAATCAATTAACTTATAATTAATGACATTTTAAACTGCTTCTGAATATTAGTCTAGCTATTGTGGCGTAATTACAGTATATAAATGCAAGGGTATTGAAGAGCTTGACCAGGACCATAGAGGGAGAAAACAAACTTTGCTCAAAGGACCCATGGTAAGTAGAGGGGATCTGTGAGCTGGGAAGGGTAGCTCTTGTAGGTTATAGTGCTATAGTGTAGGAAAGGTGCTGACAACCTTCATCTCATGTCCTTTCTGAATTTTCTATGTTGTTTTTGAACTGGACTGATGCTTGTGTATTCCCAAGAATCTGGTGCACTTCAGACACTATACTAATATTCTGAGAAATCTTATCTTGGTTCTGGCTTGTAGTAAAACATGATGAGCAATTATAATAGATAGCTCTATTTATTGATAGTGAAATGACAGAAGTATTGGGTGAGCTCAGGATGGTATTGCCCTTTTTTATAGACAAAGCATAAGGCAGTCTACACACATCAGATAGCCAGAGGATGGAAAAGTATAATGACTACCTTTTCATAACTCTGGATCTGAAGGCTATTGATACTGAGAAACCCAAGAGCACATATGAAGTCTGTGGAAGGGTCGAATGTTTGAACTAAGATCTTTAGTCCTGGTGTGGTTTCTCAACCACAGCAGAGCCATTCCTCAGCCCAGCTCAGGGTGGCCCAGGTCTGTTTTGGCTGAGCCACGCTCACTATATCATGTTCCCTTGTAATACAGACATGCAAAACAAGTCAGAAAGGCCCCCACTTTTATGACTACAACTAATTTACCCAATTTCTGTGAGAAAGTATCATGACGTAGGTAGGGATTTTCCTCTTTTTTAAAATGCAATTGGTTACATTGCTCCAGTCACAGTGATATTGTTAGTGAAACTTTGAGAAAGGAGGTTGAGTTATCCATCCCTAAAGTTCCCCATCTGCATAGTTTTAGAAAGTGGATATATTTGGCAGAAGTTCTCTGTATTCAGCCATGGGTTTAGCAGATGCCAGAGTACAGAGTCAGAGTGAGCGTCGTGCAGCAATTTAAACTGAGAAAACAGATGTGGTTTTGCATTTTGGTATGTGTGGAGTCTCAGGCTACCATGAAAATATCTTTGGGTAATCAGCATACCCAAACTGCACAGTTCACATGTTAATGCCTTGTAGTTCTGCTACAAAAGGAAATTATTTACTATGTCTTTTCTTTTTTTTTTCTTTTTCTTTTTTTTTTTTTTTTTTTTTTTTTTTCATTAAGTTATGCTCCTCCAAATAAACTCAGTCTTGTGGATAATTATAACTGGATTTAGAAGGATTAATATTATTTCACATAATCATCCGGAAGTTTGGGTCCTTATGTGCATGATCCAGATCCTTGTTTCTACAAAACGAGAATGAAAGAGAAAATATCACAAGATATTTTGTTATGGTGCTATATAAGCAAACTACACAACCCTATTTCAGGACTTTTCATTCTGAGTGGGAGACTATACAATGTGCATAAACTTATGGAACAGTGAGACAGCTAAGCAGAGTTGAACACAGCAAAAAATATTTGCTTAGAAATCAGTTCAAATACAGGCTAAAGAGCTGGTGATTGGAGTGCAAATTTAGCATAAGGGATTTAAGACCTGGTCCCATATCACTGGCAGAACTCCCTTGATTTAAATGCATGTCAGTTCAGGTCAATAAAAGGCAATTACTTTTTTGTATGATGATAAGTATGAAATCCTGAGTAATGTCTGGAAAGTGTTTATTGCTGATTTTAGTATGAATTAAGTGGGGGAAATAGTAATTTTTTTCATTTTTATATAGTCTCTTACTAGATCCTGTTAAGTGAGATGGTTTCAAGTTGTTAAAGTAAGAAGTTAGGGCTGTTAAGTCACAATTTCTGTGTAAGTATGGAAAACACACATTTGTACTTTATGCTAGCTATTGTTCTGCTAGATTTTTTACAAGATTGTGTGGAAACAATACTACTAACATGTTCATAGCACTGAATTTTCAACCAAAAAAGCAATTGCACATCCCTTCAGGGCAATCTACAAACAAGACTTAAAAATTAAGAGGGAAAGTAGCTGTAATGTTACTAGCTGGACAAGTAAAATGCATTCATTCACACCAACTGTCCAATGTGGCTGCTATTGTGAACATTTCCTCTTCAGTTCCTACTTTAATCAATCTAATTTGTTTTCCCACAGAAAGCTTTGCATATGTGGTTCTAATTTATAAATGTGGCCCTAAAGGAATTAATTAAGATTGCATTTTTAATATCACCTGTTACTAGAAGAGAGTTAATACCTCATAACCATTTATCTATATATTTGACATTTTTGTCTCTGTCTGAAAAGGTCTGCAATCAGACTGGCTTTTACAAAAAATTTGCTTATTTCTAACATTTGGAAAGCAGATTTCAATAGATGTAGCAAATGTAACTGTCCATTACATCTGGATATTTCAACCTTAGTGATGGACAGGTTTAACAGTGCAAGTTCAGGGGAATGTGTATACAGCTTCCTCTATTTTTGCAAATCCTACATGAAAGTTCTTTTTGAGACATCCTGATCACTGACAGGATCTTGGGTAAAGACCTGATTCATCTCTTCAAGAACTCACTGAAAATTAGTTTAAACTTTGTTTCTCCCTATATATATCAAAGAGAGATCACTCATTTCCTTCCAATAAGAAGTCTCTGTTACGGTAGCTGAAAGTGATTCTTACCAATAGCCAAAATATGAACCCTCCCACTCCAAACATGGCATGAAATGAATAATTGTAAAAAAATCTCTCTAAAAAACAATTTTTGGTATCCAAGTAACCCAGTTTCTTAAGTTTATCAAATTTAAGGTCAGAAAGACTGACAATATGTTGTCTGTTTTTGTGGGGAGCAGAAGAGTTAGAGAAAGCTGTCCTTTGATTTTGGTTCAGATTCAGTGAACAGCCTGGGTTAATAATTTAAAGGTAAGAAGTTAATTTATGCATCCCTCAAATCCTCCTTTTGTGCAGTTTTAGAAAATGCATACGTGTGACAGGATATCTCATTGTTCATGGGATGTCTTATCGTGTGTATGTGGAGTAGCTTTAGTGTGATATGAAATGCAAATTTGATTCACTTTGTTCTTGTCACTTTTATGAATATTAAAAATATGGATAAAATAATTGTGAACGCTTTTGGAAAAGGTCTTTAGCTTCTAATTTCAGTGCTATAAAGTTTTTATATTGGTGAAGTAGAACAAAAATTGGAATTTTTACCCACTTATATTGGCATGAATGTAGAAATTTAATTGAAAATTTGCATTTTGGGTGTACTCTGCGTGGAACTTTATGATGGCATGAAACCTTAGTGCCAATAAATAGCATCACAGACTATTAGGCCAAAACAATATAGTTCATTCATGTTAAGTCAAACAAAATATAGTCATTTAGGTAATTTTAGACCAGCACTAACCTCCTTTAGCACAGAATTTGTAATAGAGAAGGGGTTAAAGAAGAGGCTATCCTAAACAGATAAGGCAGTTAGCAATTCATGGGGTACTACCACTGCCATCATTCTGAGTGCTATGAGACTGGATCACTCATGCTACCAATCCATCTTGATCCTCATTGATAAGTGCATTGACTTGATGAGAAGCCTTTATGTAACAGTTCCCACTCTCACTGGCAGAGTCATAGTTGTAAGGGTGGCTCTAAGTCTGCCACAGTGTGCCTCGCTTAACATTGTTAAACAATCTTTGTAATCTATCCCCGATTATAGATATATGCTAACTAGTGCTTCAGAAATGGAAGCTATCTTATATCAACCGAATAGTCTTGTGTGAATTATTGTGGGAGACTAAAAGGCCAAGTCATTATTTTTGCATGTGGTTCTTTATTGTAAAAATAATAAAAAAACCCAGAGATATTGCTTCCCTAGCATTCACTGATGTTACACCTGTGCATTAAGTGTCGACTCAGATACTTCACACTGCAAAACAAAGAATTATGGTTTAAGTACTAGAACAGACTATTGTTCTGCAAGACTGTGGAATTGGTCCTTTAATTTAATAGCAGTGTAGCCGGGAAGCTGCATACACAGAACCATTGGTCTTATTTGTTTAGATTATTCAAATAATAGAGTGAGTAATAGTCACATCTTGGGATGATATTCTCTTCTACTTTAGCACTTCTGAAAGCTGGACCTATTCCAGGGATTAAGCATCTTTTCTTCCATGCAACTTTTAGGTCACAGTTCATCAGCATGTAGTAACTTTGCTCAGTTCTTTGACAAAATGCTGATAATCTTCATTAATGGCTTTGGCTGACTCATATGTTCAGTTCCCAATTGACTTTGACTGACACACTGAGGAATATTAGCAATATGGAAAAAAAGGTTGATCATAGAAGGAGATAGACAAGCAATGCCAGGTGAAATCCTGCCTGTATTTGCTTCCATTAGAGTTCGTTTATTTCTGAGGTTGGACTGCTTTTATGTTACATTCCCTTTTCTGCTAAAATAAATCTTCAGTTCCTACACTGTGATCCCTACAGTTAGAAGCTCCTCTCTAGACAAGTGCTTCTTTGGATTATGTCTTCTCAGAAGTAAAGTTTCCTTTCAGTATGAGCAAACTATTATCCCCAAAGCAGAAGTTAGGAGAAGTGTGAAAAAATCTTCACTTTCCTTTGAAAATCATTCACATCCAGTACCTGGAATTATAACTATTTGGCCCACTTCATGAGCAAGGAGAGGACCCTTTCAAGCTTGGACTGGTTTTTTTTGTTGGTTTGCTTGGTTATTTTGATTTTGAAGTAGTGCTCTCTGGGGTGGTTCAGTTCTGAGACAAAAGCTCATGCAAGCATAATACCACATACACTTCTGACAGCAAGTCATGTGCAAAGCAACCATTTCCAACAGGTGCATGTGAACTGCACACCACCTTTTATTCTAGGTATCACAGTAAGTATACATACTCTGAGCTGTAAAGGTGGTGGTAAGTTCTGTACAGAAGAAATTACAAATAGTGTAAACCTTTAGAGTTCATAATAGCAGATGCTGAGGAATAAAAGATGATTAAATGAACAGTGATCTAAGATGCATCTACACATCAATACAGAAACATAACCATTAGCTGAAACTAGGCTTAGCAAGTGACTGCTCTTAAACAAAGGGGTTGTAAGTTGAAGGATAGGTTTCACTACTAACTTAAATGATATTTAAATAAAATTTGACAAAACCAAAACTAAAATAAAAAATAACTTCAAAGTAAAATTAATTGTTTCAAAGTTAAAAAAAAAAAGTCTTTGGCTTCTATGGGCAATTAGAAATGATTTACAGAGAAAAAAGGCACACATGCAACAAAGCAAAGGTTTTAAGTGGATCTTACCTGTTAAAACTTATTCTTAAGTTCTTCGCTTGCTTTAGGCAAATGTATCCGTTCTGTTTCTTAGCAGGATCTCCACACGCACAGGAGGGGAGGCTCATTTTGCTTTGTAGAGATGGCACAATATAAAAACCTTTTTCATAGCCAGGATAAATGACTATTAGTATGACTGGAGCTTTTGGAGTTTTGAATAACAGAGACCTCCAAAGCATGCACATTTGCTCATTCCAAAACAAGTCAGAAAAGTCACTATGTGAAATATTTATTCTTATTTTATACCCAATTTCTTTCCTGGAGAGTGCTGTATGTTCTTTTACATAGATGAGATTCAGGCTGGTGTTTCAGCTTGATTCTAACTTATTGGTGGGTGATTTTGAGGAACTTAACAGAGAAATAATACATTAAAGAATTTCCAC
This sequence comes from Heliangelus exortis, assembly GCF_036169615.1. Lineage (NCBI taxonomy): Eukaryota > Metazoa > Chordata > Aves > Apodiformes > Trochilidae > Heliangelus > Heliangelus exortis. Next base: position 13,515,227 of record NC_092426.1, on the reverse strand, counting down.
CTGGAAAGACCTACCTATCTTAATAAGATAGCTTTACATAAAAATTTGAAGCTTTTTGAGATTAATGATGTCTGTTTACTTTCCATTTCATTTTGAGCCTCCTCTACTGCATGAGTTGAATCAAAAAGCTGAGAACTTCATTACGGGAAACTGAAAAAGAAATTGATAAAAAAGTAAAAGGCCAGTTATTGAGCTGGATTTGTAGTTTTGTGTACCACCCTGTCTTTCCCAGTAGCTGATCAGAAAGGCTAGAAGAAAACTATTCTTTTTATTTTAAAAACAAGAAAATGGAGAAGGAAAGAAAAGCTCTCTGTATCTCTTTGGCTCTAGGGACAATTACATACATGTACTTACAAAAGTATAAAATATGTGTGATGTTACATATTGGTTTGGAGTGCAGGGGTAGTGCACAGACAGAGACATAAATTTGTCAACCGGGGTTTTATTTCTATGAGTGCCAGATGCACTGTCCAGGACCTCAAGCATACCAGGTGGTGCCACGAGCCCAAGAAGTAAGGTCAATGCTTTCTTCTGCTGCTTTCACAGCTTTCTCACTTAATAGACTCATGTTCCTACACTGTAAGTGCCATGGCCTCCCTCTGTGAGTTTTTTCCTTTTGATAAAGATGGTATTATGTATAACAACATTCATGTTTCTTGAGAGTTCCCATATCGGCTGTAAGAAACTCCTTAGGTGCTGACCTAAAACAGATGTTGTAAGAGCTCTTTTTTCTACCCTCTAAATGTTTTAATGGTTTGTGTATTTTAATTTTACCAGTCATTTAGCCTTCTCATCATATCCTTTTTCTCTCTCAGCTGCCTACAGTGGAGACAAGGAGAAAGAACCTTTCCCTTTTTCTCTTTCCAAAGGAAAATTAAAAGAAAAACATAGAAAAATTTACAGGCCATGTTATGACTATGGACACTGCTCTGCTTTGTCAGGACCTGTTAGCTCTTTTAAATGTTATACAAGACTGTTGCGCTTGTGTTGCCGGCGTCCTGTTTGGGGAGGTGCCGTGGTCTCTGACTCCTTGGGTGTACCACTGAAATGGCCATGGACAAGGCTGACAGCATGACTTGGGACACAGAAAGGAGTTTGAAAGTATAAAGAACTCGGGATGAGCATAACGTGAAGAACAGATTTGTCAATTACAGAAAAGAGATCAAATTAGATTACAAGAAAACTGGAAAGCTAGAAGGCCTGTAGCCTAGATTCCTGACATCATTAAGTATTACCCTATGTTTGCTCAGTTTTTATCACCTCTCCTCAATGTTTCCATTCAATCATGGAAAATAAAATGAAATAAAAAACACATGGTGGGATTTTAAAAAGCATTTCTGTTTTCTTTTGAGACTCTCAGTTAGAAGTTACATCAACAACTGGCTGATAAAATTTGACGTGCCATAGGTCAGACTTTTTGAGTCACAGAAACTCCACAGGAGCTATCGTCCCGTCAGAAAAGGGTTTTACACCTATTAGAGAAAAAGAGAACAAAACAAAGCTGGAAGACACACTCAAATCCACTAGGCCATGAAAATTTTGCTTCCCCCCAATGATACTTTGCTGCAACTGTGGGCAGCAGATTGTGTTTAGATTGTCAGGGAAACAGTCGGGCCATTATTGTTTAATTTTTGGTGGTTGAGTGCTCTTGTTTTTTTCTCCCTCCTAGCCAAAGTATTAAAAAAAAAAAAAAAAAAAAAAAAAAAAAGGGAAAAAAAAGTTGATTTCTTCAACAAGCAGCTGCAATGACAGATGGCTGATGAATGCACTACCAGCAGTTCCAATGGAACTCGACTCCGTGGGAGTCGGGGCATCGCGCACCTTCCAAAGGGCGCCACGGTAGTCGCTTGGGAAGGGGAGTGAGAGTCAGAATTTCTAACCATGGTGAAAATGTACTGAAGGAAGAGAACATGATGACAAGGGGTGAGAAAGGGAAGGGAGTGATTGAGATCCATCCAGCTGAGTCTTTATCCCCAAGGATGAATTAAGATGAAATAGGGGCCCAGAGCCATAAAAACTTCAGGAGTACTTTAAAAATAATGCCAACTCTGTTAAACATATAATCTTAGCCACCCACTTGCCACGAGGCTTTGTTGATCTTTCTTCCCTAGCCCCCAGATGGACTCTATATTCTTTCTGTAAAGTTTTTTTCTCTCTTTCCCATTACTCCTTTTCCCATAGTTACCTCTCCCTAGCCTCATGACTGTGTGTGATTTTTAAGCAAATAGCTAGGCTGTTGATCTCAGAGCTGCTTCCTGATGAAACAAATGTTTCCAGTGAGTCTTCCTTAGCATCCCTGAGCCTGGCAATCCCTGATCAGCTCTGCCAGGTAATTTGTTTGAAGTATCCTCCCTTGTAGTGCTCATACTTGAAAAAAATAATATTTATTATTATATATATTACTATATATACCTTATATAAGACAGTTATCATATCTTTGTCCAGAAGTGCCGCACTGAAATGGGTAGTCAGCAAAATTTATGACCCTCTCTTGGGAGCCCTGTGCCAGGTGTGGGGATTTCTTCTTCTACTGCCTGTGAATTTTAGCTCACTGTGGAGGCAGAAACACAACAGGGAAGAAAGTCCCACTGTCTGAAAGGAATCTGCAGCAAGTATCAGTAGAGAGATTCATGCATCAAACTGAATGTCATAACCTGCAAGACCCCAGCCTGTCATGATCCTCAAGACAGTGCTGTTCCCCCTTTCTTCTCTTCCTTTTGTGAAGAATAAGGTAAAAAGAAAAGAAACAGTGGCAACTGGAAAAGCAATAGGGGTTTGCAACAGGACAGTGAGTAAACGATGAACAAAACTCTTCAAGCAGTAAATGTACTGTGTAAACATAAACAACAGCAACAAGCAAGACACGTATTCCAAATCCATCTCCAGTGAGAATCAATTATGTTATATTTAATGAATCAGAGGAGGGGGCTGATGAGAGAGAATGGGGACCTATTATTATTTTCAAGTCAAGTCAACCAGCCAAGTCTGCAAACAAAAGCATTTTCAGTCTTTTCTCTCTGTCTTGTTGATGGCCTCCCCGTGTCTCTCTTCCTTGGCATATTTCCTGCAGTTCCCCCACCCAGCAGTAGTTATATACATCTGAATAACACTGCAGTTCAAACACCAAAAGAATTGTTTTCCTATGGTTTCTAAATGTATTTTCTATTTCCTTGTATTCATAATCCTGGCATAAGCAGTTCTTAACAAGGGGTGTTCTGCATCAGAAAACTCAAGCATCAGACTGTCTACATGTGTGTGTGCGCGTTTGTGTGTGAAAACGTGTGACCAAGGAGTCAAGAAAATAATGCTGCAGATCATTAATGAAATAATGATAGGTACTTCTTTTATGCCTGTGGCTGTAAAAAGAAAGGATAGGTTTTATTCTTGTAACTGCACATAACTAGAGCTAACACACACACACACAGAGGGATGTTTTTTTGTTTTTTTTTTCTGTATACCCAAACTCTCAAAGTAAAAAATGAAAAGGGTAGGAGGAGAAAGAGAGAATTGCTGGAAATTATTGTCTCTTAGGGTGTTCTCTAATAATGAGAAAGGAGCCCCACTTTGAACTCTTGATTCTTTGCCAGAGAACAAAAACCTTAAAGCATTTTGCTACCTTTAATTGTATTACACTTCTAGTAATCAATAAAGATAAAAATGGATCATTCTATGTACAAGATGAAATCACACAGGGTCTGACTATGTGGAGATAGATTCCACTTATCTGTCTCTAGGGGTAGCTTCTCTTGTAGTAGAAAACTCAATTTTTATTTGGATTTTAAAAATGTTTCAAATTATCCAGTCAATGCTACATGCATATTAAAAGATTTATTACCAAATATTCTCATCTTGATGTACTGGATCTATGCACCCAATTCCCACTAATGTTAATGGAACTGCATTTGTAAATCCCTGCACATCAAAGCAAGACAAGATCCATAAGTATTGCAAATACATTGGTAGCCGGATAAATAGCACAAAGATTAACCACCTCTGGCATTACCTTTTTTTATTCTTTGTCTATATGGTGTTTTCAGCTTTCTAAAGACCCAAGATATGACATGACAAACTAAAGGCACCCGGGCCAAGATCCCCCACACTTCAGTGTGGGTGTTGAAGGCTGGCACCTGACTGCCAAGCAGCAACACCCACTCGAATTGAAGAGGAGATGGAGAGGCAGAGGAGTGCCTCCACAGGGTGACTCAGTTTATTAGGTAGGCTGAAACATTCCCCAAGAGGTGCCTGTTCCTCTCCACTGAATACTAACTTGGGGCTTATAAAGAGCCATTAATTTAAGTACCTGAAGGAAGATAGGTCACATGAAGCCTTAAGGTACTGACCCTCAATCCCTGTCCTCTGGTATGGGGTGACTCCAAATATCCTGCTCAAGGAATAGGCTGTGCACCCCCTGGTGAGGTCCCTATTAGCCCTTCATGTTAAAGGTGAGAAAAGAGTGGAAGGAAGAGCAACCATCATTTCTCTTTCATTCACACTGGTACTGAAAAAACTCATTCGTACATCAAAGCCAAGATTTTCAAATATGGTTTCCTAGAGTTTAAACTTTAAATCCCTAGGTGGAATTCATAAAATGCAGCTTGCATTTCACTGCTCCAGACTTTTAGTTTTGGTTAATTATCTAACCTTAGGCATCAATGTTTTGTAATATTTGGATTACGGTTTAAAATTAAGAGAAAACTAGTGTATTATTACTGATATTATTAATAGCTTTATTAATTAAAATCCTTACATATATGCCAATGCAAACTGTAATTAAAGTAAATTAAATATACAAACACCAAAGTCACATAAGCATCACATATTGTATTAGAATTCAAAGCAAACAAATGCATGTTTTCTAGTGAAAAAAAGATGAGGTAGAAAAAGTCATTACCGTAGGGCCAATAACCATACTCACTGTTAGAAGAGAACAGAGCTGCAATAAAATTAGAAGGAGTGTGTGATACACTGAGGGGTGGGTGGGGCCGTTAGAGCACAAAAAGTCTAATAAATGATAATTAATAATATCTCTTCTGAAACTTCCATTTCTTATCTCTAGATCTGCAAGTGCCTTACAAAATAAGCATTATTAGTCCCATTAGGCAGAGGAAGGAGGAAGAGGCATAGAGTAATGAAGTACGGTGGCCAGAGTCACCCAAGGGTATGGCTACACAAACAAGTTACCACAAGTTAAATTAGAGTATAGATTAACAGAGTCAGCTGCTCTGCTCTGACTTCCTATTTGCCTGCTCTTAACCTGCAGTAAATGAAACCCAGCTTACCTCAGGTCTAATGAGAGAGGGCTAAGCCTCTCTGGTTGTTGGAGGAAAAAACTGAGTACCTGGTACTGTAAAGCCACACTGGATAACTCGCTCTAACACCACCTCCCTCAAAAACCTGGCTGTGTATTTGTGAGATTGGCAGTGATGGTTTTGTGAGGCTCTGCGATGATTGGGATGAGCACTGTATATAAATGGAAAGGGTTGACGGGAAAGGAGAGATATGGGGGGTGAGGTACTCTGTGCAGTTCGGTGCAGAAAAGTCAAAATCTGGTGCAGATCTGTGATGTGACAGTAGGGTTCCAGGAAAAGCAGGTGGTGTGGGAATGCAGCTCCCCATTAGGACAGGGCTCAGAGAGAAGGGGATCAGTCTTAGCCAGAGCCTGCTTTATTTAAGGCTTTAAAGTCTGAAAGGGCCAACTTAAAATCAATCTGCCACTTCGGAGGCAGGCAGTGTGAAGAATGCAGCATGGTGTAATGCGTTCCTGCTGGCTCACAGGGCTGAGCACACGTGCTGCCATGCTCGGAGCGAGCAGCGCTGAGCAGCCTGGCTCTAAGCTCTGTTAAGAGGGTATTACAATAATTGAGCTTTCTGGTAACAAGGTCTGCATTGCTATATTTTGATAGGCATGGGATAAACTAAGCGTGCAGCCGGTGTATGCAGCATAACCGGAGGAGGCAGGGAAAGAGCCTCTTTGGTGCCAGAATTGGAAACCTGGCTTTAACTTAAGCAATGGCAAAACTCCATGAACTTCAGTCTGAGCCTGTGCTTGCCAGGTACTTTTCCAGGAGCACTGTGGCCTATCGCAGTACCAACATGCACCCAGCTCACAACCTGTGAAAGACAGTTCTTTAAAGTGAAGGGGAACATAATAGAAGTAATTCCAACTAATACTGTCACCAAACACAGGCTTTTACCTGCTCAGAGAGGAAATGTCTCCAGCTGCATGAGGATACCCCTTCTCCTTCTCTATGGCTGAAATAGAAATGTTGAACAACTTTATATACAAATTTCATTAAGGTGTTTCATCCTTATTTTCAGTCTGTCTTGACCTGTCCCAAACTCACTACATTTCTCACACTGTAAAATCCAGGATAGATTGCAATTTCCCATGTGCATTTTCTTCAGGCTCATTTTCATTCTGAAACTCTCTTCATCTAAAATTCCAAATCCTTTGTCCAATCACAGGTAATAACATGACGGCTGAGCAGAAAAGTCTTCAGCTTTCAGTGCTCTGCTCTAAGTCCCACATTCCTCCATGTTCCAAATCAGGCAAATGCTTAAACATTCCTTTGGGTGTGGAAATTGCAGGGACAATGTCTCTGTCTGGCTCATTTTCTCAATCTGACCCACTTCTTTCTTTTTTCTGCTGTTTTCTGGTTGAGGATTAATTCTATAAGTGCATTTAGAGAAAGGCAAAGGGCTGTGGATGTAAAGAGAAAGCTATTTTTTGGGAGATGTTATCTGACAGAGTTGGGTAGGCAGCTCCTCCACGCTTCCAGCACAATGGCCTTCTGGGCTCTCTCCTTATGGTGAGGTCTCTGGGTAGGCAATGGGAGGGCCAAGCACTTCCAGAGCCAAGTCAGCTTGTTGGAGACCTGCTGTGCTATTTTTTAGTGCCTACTGTGTTCTCAGGAAGCCCTGGTAACTCTGCTCTTACATCAGGCTTCTCAGATGACAGGTTAATACTAGGTTACAGAAACTGGGGACCCAGATTTCTCTTGTAGCTTAAACTAGGCTCTTAAGGGCTTCAGTCTTAGGTGACAGTGAGCTAGGGATTTGGAGATCAAAAGTTGAGTTAGGATTTAGGTATGCAAGTCTTTTCTGGATTGACTTCTTTATCTAGACTTTTTGGCTAACATCATTTAGTGCTCAAGAAGAGGCATCTTGAAATCCTGTGGTTTGCCATGTCAGACATGCATTAGAGATGGAACACATGAAAAATAATTATTCATTAATAGGTACACTATATATAGAAAATTGTGTGTATATGTATGTGTTTGTGCACCTTGAGCAAAATAAAGAATTTTTGCACAAGCAGAAAAACATTTTTTTAAAATGAGTATATGATACTCTATGTGAAGTCTACAGTCATAACAGGAAATCATGCAATTTCTGCAGAAAGATTTATTTTAAAAAGCTGAGTGCATCTCATTGACCTACATTCAGCTTCCCCAGCATATACTGTACCTGCAGAACTTTTCTGAAGAGATATCTTGTTGATACAGATCAAAGGGAAATGTTGGTGTCAGAATTGTCTAAATGTCCCTTTTTGGGCCTGAAAACCTAGATCATTGCCATGCATTTGTACTGACTTTGTAACTTTAATCAACCTGTAAAGTGTTCCTTGGACTGCTGTCTTTAAAAGCCAGGTAGGTTGTTTGTGGGGATAATAAATGTCTGTATCTATAGAATAGACAAATGAAGCTCTGTTGCCTCAGAATGAAAATACCAATTTTTTTAAGATCAATCTAAGATACATTGCAATACATACCAGTAGCAAAATAAAGTTAGCACTTGTGTTAAAAGAACTGCAATCTGCAACTCATCTATATTAATACTATTCAACATAGACCTTCATTGTCTTGCAGAACATTTAGTCCCCTCTTTAAAAAAGGCCATGGGGATGTTAATCATTGCTTGCTGGGGTATGCTGGAATTTATTGCATGCACATCTCTCTATTCTGACTTAGACTGAGACCTGCCAACTCATTTCTCACAATACCATTGCAATGGGCCTGGATTCACAAATGTGTGTGTAGGTGTACAGACAGAGGTAGCAGCATGACAGTAAGGGGATACAAGGTGTGACACTGTCTGCTGAGATTTTAGGCACCGTGGTCCCTGGTAAGGGTCACACAAGGACACATTCCAGCTCTCTTGCATATGAAGTTAATGAAGGAAGCATACTGGGAAGTGGGGGCTAAGTTACCCTTTAGAACATGTGGAACATGTGAAATACAAAGTATTTACAGACCCACTTGGTTTCTGTCTCCCAGTTGTGTAATCAGGTAGCTGTAGACTATAAGTTTTTCAAGTCCAAACACTTTGTCAACAGGTAATCTCTGTAAGATTGTCTTTTTCTGCTAGACATCTCCATCAATTTGTGCCATGGTAGTGTTTCCTATTATGACATCCTAAAAATACTAAAACCACAAAACATTCACATAACATTGCTATTAACAAAAAAATTTCATTGACATGGAATATCTATTAATTTTTTTAAAAGAATTTCAGAATTTAGCATGATAGGTTAAAGAGAAGTTACAAAATATCTTCCTCCTCCAAAAGTAAATACTTCAACCTTCACAGAATATTGTTTAAAACATGAAATATTTAAGAGAAGTGTCTGTGTATGTCGCATAAAAGTATAATTGAGAAATGACTTTGTATCACAAAACATTACAGTTTCCATTTAGTTTTAATTTTTACCAGGTCTTGAAACATGTAAGGCCCTGGTAGGCAAATCTGAACAGATCTGAAAACATTCTGGAATCTACTCATAGAACAAATTCTGTTGCTTCAGTGTTGTGTTCCTGTCTGCCATTCTCATAGGCTTAGCCAATCTCTGAGGTCCTTCACTAAGCCTTAAGCCTTCCCCTTAACTAGGGGACTAGGGATTATTTGTGCTACTTGTGCATTAAAAAATAAAAATAAAATAAATGTCAGTGTTAGGTGTCTTTTTACACTGGGTACTACAGATTCTTCCTTCTTTTCTTAAATATCTGCTCAAGACAGCTTGAATTTCTCTTGACTTCCTGATGGCTGGTCACAAGACTGACTTTAATCTCATGGATTCTGCTTTCATTGGACCTAATCATTAGCCTCTTTCTTGAGGCTACACTGCCAAGAAGGAATTTTCTTGCAGAGCAGAAGAATTCCTTTCATGGGATTCTTCTTAAATCACCTTGGTTACAGACCATAAGGGTTTTACACTTTTATGACCTTTATGCAGTCACTTGCTGCTAGTTACCCATTATGAAGACTATCTCTTGGGTCTGGTGCTACCCAATGGTAAATCACTTCATGCTGGTAGGAACAACACAGACACATCCAGGTGAACCAAGGAATGCGAATTTGCTTTGGTTTTGGTGTGCATAAAGGAAATGCTCCATCATCAGATGAGTTCGTTTACCTCATTTGTACTGAATCAGACTAAAATCAGGAAGTGAAGATTTATTTTATGTTAGAAAGGGAGTGGGAAGGATACAGTTCCAGAAAACAGGGGAGTGGGAGGAAGATTAGCAGGTTTTTTTTTGGGAAGTAGCTAAGGTAGCAAAACTGGGTAAGAGAACTACGAAAGATTAGAGATTGCTTAAACTGTATTCATAATGGGTAAAATACTCCACTAAGAGTCTTCTCTCTTGAAAAGAAGGGTTGTTTTGTCTGTAGATTTCAGTCCTGTATCTCCAATACATTGTTGTTTGTTGTCCATGGATACTACTGTGGTAACTTCTACTTTTTTAAGTAATCAGGGAACTCTGAAAGAAACGAGGAAGTATTGTTTTGCATTCATTGCTTCTTTATGGGCTTGTGGGTCAAAAATCCATTGTGGCTTGGACCAGGTTCCCTCTGTTTAATATTAACAGGGTCATGGTTAATGTTCTTGGCAGTAAAGTATGATTGTTAGTGAAAGTGGGAAGAGTATAATCTATTCATTTGGCATTTTGAGATCAGCTGTCATAAATCCATTCATAAATCCATTTTGAATAGGGCCATAATATATACTAATTATTTGTGGGATAATATCTTAAAATTTTAAATTCCCATGGACTGGAGGATAGAAAAAAAACAGCATGTTTCTCTGTCTCAGAATGATGTGTAACTTATCATTCAGGAAATGCTATCAAAACAAGGAGTTGCCTATTGGGGAGTAGCATGTCTGGTTTTTTAAGGCTGCCAAATCACCTCAGTTCTCAGAAATATTCTGAAAAGGAAAAAAAAAGATATTTTCCAGAAACTGCTTAATACTTGTCCTCTGAACAATGCTCTTCATAAACAACCTTCTGCTGGGGCACCCAGAACTAAGGCAACTGATATCATCAGCCATTCTAAAAATCTTACTCTTGGGCACTGACTAAGGAAAATAGCCTGTCCAAAACTGCTTGAAGTTAATGGAATATATATAGTGATGTCATAGGACCTTGGATGACATGCAGGAAGAGAACTTAGCTGCTGGGAGTAAAATTTCCTGGTTTTGGTTATTCTGGAAGTGACAAAGTTTGAAAATTAGAGCACTGTCAATATATGCTGTAAAACTACATGCCCTTTAAGAGGATAGTGCTCCGTTGGACCTTTTACCACAAATTACTCTATATAATTAGACCTAAGATCACAAAGAGTGCACATTTACAAGATATATTGAAAATTAATGAACAAATAATACAGTAATTACCAAATCCTTATTATTTGAAGAATATACACACTATGGGGTCTATTTCTTCCTCGATGAGCATGTATAACCACCATTAATTTTAATGGGAGTTAAGCGTGCACATCAAGGAAAGAATTAACTCATGATTTTAAAGCTGACTACTAGGATTAAGACCTGCACTTTTGGCTCTGAGTTGAAAATGTGGCATATCTTTCGATATTTATCTCTTTTTAATTGTGTATTTGTAGCTGAAGCAATTTGCAAATCATTGTTATCCCTATCAGTACAAGGCAAAGATAAATTGCATTATATACCCTACTTCTTGGACTCCTTGATATTCTGTTCTGATTAAATTGAACTGTACCAGTACTATCATAATTAATAATCTATGCTGATCAAGTTGGAAGTACTAAGGCCATTTGATATCTGATGTCAATGAAAAATTTTTCAAGCAAGGTGTGTTGTTTGTTTATATTTTTCACTGCTGTGGGAAATATGCAATTAATAATACTGAGTCATTGATATTGTCAGATAATGGGAAAGCTGCAGTTTAGGTCTGGACAAGGAAAAAAATATCTAGCTTAATAAGACTTCTGAGGCACGTCATGAACTGTGATGTTAAGCCTATGTAAAAAGGATTTTAATCCTTATAAAGAGATTATAAGACTCTCAGATGGAAGCTTTTGGTCCCAAATGAATTACATACTGGTGTCAGTTGTTTCTACATCTAAAGTCAGGGCAAGGATATTTCCATGTACTTTCCTGCAGTTGTCCATTAATAAATATTAGTGAAATATTTTTTGCAGTTGTTCATAGCTGGTCACATAATTTTTTATGTTGATTCATGCATTGTTCCCCTTTTTAAAGAACAAATGGAAAGTCTTTTTAAAATGTGAACCAGCATAAATTAAATCTATAAATAGAAAAAACCTTCAAACTTATTTTAAAAAACAGTAAAAACTTGCTTTTGCTTTTTGAAATTAATTATCTAGTTATATTTGACTTTAAAATGTAGCATTATGTTAGTGGTGAAGAGTTCAGAAACATGACTAACAAGAAGGTGACTGGAGCATTCTCAATGTTAGAACTGAATGAACCAAAAAAAATTGCGTAACAAAAGAAGTGAGGAAAAATAAGTTAAAATTTAAAAATTCATTGCCTTTTATGCAGGTTGTTTTTCTTGTCATAATTAGAAATCTCATCCTAGTAGCAGACTGCTGTAAATATGTTTCATAATATATCTGTTGCTCCTTACACTGTTGCAAAATAGAATAATTTTCCATGTGTTTGTCTGTGTGAAAGTACAACTAAAGGAATGAACTCACAAAAGCATTTATCCAGAGTTATAGCCATTAAATAACTATTTTAAATATCCCTTTATCTTGTTCATCTGTTCATTTCATTCTCAATGTTTCAAAATCTTGCAACTTCTGGCTGCCAGAAGTTGCAACCACATTTTAGTACCATTTTGAGCTGGAGAGTCATGTTAGGGGCAGGAAACCCTATGTCTCAGCAGTGGAAATCAGCCAAAATAATTTAAATTCTAACAGCTTTATGTTCTCAAAGGTAACCAGCTAAAGAAGATTCTTCCACATTTCTGTGCACACTGTAAGGTACCACACAAGTTGCAAAACCTTCAAACAACTGAAATGAGGCACTCAGTATCATTAGTAGGTTATTACAATGCCATGTGCATCTCTTATTGACTGCCCTCTGGTTATAGAGCTTATATCTGAGATAAGTGAGCTTCACTGTTTTGGTGTGTCTGTTGCTGAGAGGATGAGGATGAGAACTTAAAAATTGCTCAAAATGAGAGTGTTCGTTAGTGACATCTGTAGCAACTTCTGAGTAGTGAGTAATGTGAAAAGAAACCTCTGGAGTATTTTCATAAGATGAAAAGTAATTCTAGACTATAAGAATGAGGGTTAGAGGCAAAAATAATTTAAAAAAACAATGATAAAACCATAGTCAGAGCAGTAAATATATATATGTTAATAATTTTGAAACAGGCAGCTCAAGATGTATGGTAGTTACAGCAGTGACTTGTGCTTGCATATTCAGTTAATACAGAGTTGCCAAAGGGAAGCATATTAAATCTTCAAGTTAGAAGGTACATTTTAGGATTGCACTCTTTTGTCCTTTCACCATAGGTGACATAATTTAAAAAAAAGCCTTATTAAATTAAAAAAAAAAATGTTTTATAAAGATCTCCCCTTTCTAGTCTTTGAAGCTCAGGAAAAAAATAATCTAAACCCAGCCTCTGTTTCTTGGATGATTGTTGATTTTTTTTTCTTTTTCCTTTTTGTATGATGTTAATAGGCAAATTTTAAATGTTTTTCAGTTATGGTAGGCTTTTTATTTGCCCCCAAACGATGGAGTCTTTGAGGAAATACTGTGACCTTCATTGCATCTGCATAGGCAATACCCTTGCTATATCCTCAGGGCAGGTACTATTGCAGTGTGCAGTAAAGCTGAAGGAGGAATCTGTTTACAGAGGCATTCAATGATGTTTCATTCAAAGATTTCTCAGCTAAATGAAATATGTACAATGTTATTGTGAGCCTGCTCTCTTTCATCATTTAAAGGTTGTGATGATGTGGGGAGGTCCCAGATGCCTGGAAAATAGCAAATAACCTGCCTGTCTTCAAAAAAAGGGAAAGAATCTTGAGGAACCACAGGCTGATCAGTTTAACTTCAATCTTAGTTAAGACTATGAAGCAAGTCTTCATGGAACAAATTGTTTAGGTACATGGGAAAACAAGAAAGTATTTGGAACAGTCAGTATGGCTTTACTACAGGCAACTTGAGTCCAAGGGACCTGAATATGATGAAGTGACCGGTGGCTCTCTGGATGAAGAGAAAGCAGTGTATGCTGTTTACCTTGGCTTCAGAAGTTTCGAACACTATTTCCCATGATATATTTGTAACAATACTGGGGCAAACTGAAGAGTTTTGGTGAGAGAAAAGCTGGATGGGTGATCAGACATGAAGGATAGGGATCAATAGTTTGATCAATAGTTTGAATCCTAATAGGTAGCTGGTTCCTCAGCATTCAGGTCTGGGGACAATGAAGAGTTTGGATGGTAAGATGATTGATTCTCACCCTCACCAAGGCTATGATGACACAAAACCAAGGGTCTGTTTCAGACAATGAATGATCTGGCTGCTATTCATAGGTATGTTAAAATAGATAAAGCTGGAAGGAATACAAAAGATACAGGTACTATATCTTTTTAATCTCAACTACACCTATTTGACAGCAACTCCAGGATGAAGTGCAGATTGACTGAGTGGAAAGCAAGTCTTCCAAAATGGATTTGTGTGTCTTGGTGGATGGCAAGTCAGCTGTATGCCCTCACAGCAGAGAAGAGTAGCCACAGGCTGTGTGACCAAGATATAGCCAGCAAGTCCATGGAAATCATTATTACCTTCTACTCGCTTACTTGTGAGGCCACATCTTGTACAGAGTTTATCTTTTGAGAATCCAGTGCAAGAGACTGCCAAGTTGAAGAAAGACCTGTAGAGGGTGTCCCATCTGGCTCAGAGGATGGCGCTGACAATGAATGAAGAGAGGATGATTGAAGTGTGTTTGTTTAGCCTGGAGAAGAAACGGCTAAAGGCAGAATCCAACTATAACATATATGCACATCAAGGAGTTACAGAGAAGACAAAGTCAGTCTTTTCTCAGAGGGGTGCAGCAAAAGGATGAGACAAAAATAGATGAGATGTCACAAATTACAGCAAGGTAAAATTCAATTGTATATAAAAAAAAGTTTTCACAGTGAAAGAGGTTAAGCATTGAAATAGAGCCTGAGAAAGGCACTGGGTTTTCCATCCCTGGGGACTTTCACATTTGCCTGGAAAAGGTCCTGAATAACCTGTTCTAACTTGGAAGTCAGCCCTGATTAGTGTTGGAGGTTGAGCAACTTTCAAATGTCACTTCCAATCTAAATTACTCCAGGATTCTATAATTTCACAGGAAAGTAATTTTCTTGTTTATTTATTTTATTAAAAAGAGGAAAAAATGTGTTAACATGTATAATTCGAGATTTACAGTTTCTAGAACCAAGATTCATTAGGTTTTCTAGTTTTCCTCTTAGAAAGGGGTTTTGCTTTAGGGTGGAAGGAAAAGAAAAAAAGAAGAGAAAAAATATATATGCATGACATGTACTTACATCTATCTATATAGTTACCCACTTGTTAAATAAATGATTATTTCCACAAAAATTTCCAAGATGGAACACAATTTTTTACAAAATATGAACCCAAAAGCCTGTGAATTAACGTTCAGCTTTGTTCACTGTAGCCAGGCATCATAAGTGCACTAAGTGCACTGGTGAAGCTATTACCTGTGAAATCTATGGTCTTTAGAATATAAAAAAACTATAAATAAAAGCAAGAGAGTATAACTTACAAAGATTTGTGCAAAAATAGATTCACAGAATGTCAGGTTGGAAGGAACCTCAAGGATCATCTGGTCTAACCAAAATACTATTTTTTAAATTTACTTCTGAATAATTGTTTATACAAAAGTATATATTACTTTTCTGTGGACATAAGAGTAACATTAATGACGTTTTTTTCACCTGAATATGGTAGTATTCAGTAAATACAGCTGTAAAATCCTAGTGAGTATGAAAGGAAATAGTGTGGAAAAGAGAAGCGATTCTTTGCTCCTTTTTTTTACTGGCTTATGATTGAAACGACCATTTGCTGAGAATTTTATCCCATGCCTGGTATTTTTATTTAGAGATCTGGATGAACTAATACGCAAATAGAATATTTGCTTCCAAAAAATCTTGGTGTCCTTTGTAATATTTATAATTCTGATTGTCTCTGAGTTAGAAAGGATGGATTTCATGTGTTCTGGTGAAAAGAGCCCCCAAAGCCAGTTGAATTTCTGAACTGGGTCCCTGTTGGGCTGCAGATAATGACCTGAATTTCTAAATAAAAACTTCAAGTCTTCAAAACAGCTGACCTTAAAACTGGACCATCACTGACTTGATTTAGTGCCATTGTAATCAATGGCTCTTTGCCATTGTATTCATTAGGCTCGCTGTTATGACCCAAAAGGTTTCTACCCTTAGCAGGAGAAAAAGATATTTAGGAAAGCCTCAATTTTTTTCAGCTGAGGTGTAATTTTTTTTACAGCAACATCTTTCTCTCTTTTTTCCAAGTAGTTTGCATCTGGGGGTCAGTGTGCCATAGCAAAGCTACACTGTACAAACATTATGGAAAGCTCTAGGAGAAAGGCTTTATAGAAACTTCCCCAGTCTGTCTGAGCCATGCAGATCTTTATTAATAAGACTGTCAAAGTTGGCACTGTGCTCACATTGGAATGGGAAGCTTCATCCTCACAAAGCCAATAAAAGTTGATTATATACATATGAAATCTATGGATTAGGGGCAAGATTCTTGGATCCTTTACAAAGGAAGTGTCATATTTCATCTTCTGTAGGGAGGTTTACAGGATTGCATGTGTGAAGCCACAGAAGTCCACATAGGCCCTTTGAGGAAAGATCATACAAACAGAATCAAGTTATTTCTAAAGTATAATTGTATAGTTCAGAGAGGAAAAAAATATGTGTAGTTTTCTTTTCATCTTCAGTGCCACCTGAAGGCTGCCATCAGAAATAAATTACTTTGATCAAGGGACAAAACATGGTAGATATTCCTAGTTAATAATGCACCAATAAATTATATTAGTCTGAGCAATTCAGAATAACAGCGCATAAGGACAAGGATGGTGCCAGACCTGTGACTGAAGGGCCAAATATTCTTATGAGAACTGCTAAACATCAAATCAAAAGTCATTTTCAGAAAAAAATACTATACCGAATTTGGTAGAAAATTCAGGAAATGTGACTCAGATTAGCACAGATGTGAGAAAAGATACTTTTTTTTTTTTTTTTTTTTTTTTTAACTTGTGCTTCATTGAAATGAAAGCTTTGCAAAAGAAAGTATCACAGGATCATAGAATGTTAGGGGTTGGAAGGGACCTTGAAAGATCATTGATTCC
This sequence comes from Heliangelus exortis, assembly GCF_036169615.1. Classification (NCBI taxonomy): domain Eukaryota; kingdom Metazoa; phylum Chordata; class Aves; order Apodiformes; family Trochilidae; genus Heliangelus; species Heliangelus exortis. The sequence goes on along the minus strand of NC_092426.1, from coordinate 13,498,557 downwards.
AATCCTCCTGCCAGAGCAGGGTCACCTAGTGTAGGTCAAAAAGGACTGCATCAAGGCAGACTTTTAATGTCTCCAGAGAAGTTGACTCCACAACCTCACTGGGCAGCCTGTTCCAATGTTATGACATTCTCACAGTGAAAAAGCTTTTTCTTTATATTTACATGGAACCTCCCATGCTCTCACTTGCACCTGTTACACACTGTCCTGTCATTGGGCATCACTGATAAGAGCCTGGTTCCATCCTCCTGACACTCACCTTTTACATATTTATAAACATTAATGAGGTTACCCCTCAGTCTCCTCCAAGCTAAAGAGACCCAACTCCCTCAATCTTTCCTCATAAGGAAGGTTCCACTCCCTTAATCATCTTTGTGGCTCTGCACTGGGCTCTCTCAAGCAGTCTCGAACTGAGGGGCCAAAAACTGGACAAAATAGTCCAGATGTGGCCTCACCAGGGCAGAGTAGAGGGGGAGGACTACCTGTCTCAACCTAGGAACCTCAGCCCTTCTAATACACCTCAGGATGCCATTGGCCTTCTTGGCCACAGGGGCACATTGCTGGCTTATGGTCATCCTTCTGTGCACTAGGATCCCCAGGTCCCTTTCTTCTACTCTGCTCTCTAATAAGTCAGTCCCCAGCCTATGCTGATTCTTTCCCAGATTCAAGACTCTACACTTGCCCTTGCTGTATTTCATTAAATTTCTTCCCACCCAACCCTCCAGCCTGTCTAGTTCCCTCTGAGTGGCAGCACAGCCTTCTGGCATGTCAGCCACTCCTCCCAGTTTTGTGTCATCGGCAAACTTGTTAATGGCACTCCTTGTTCCCTCATCCAGGTCACTGATGAATATGTTCAATAGTGCTGATCCCAGTACTGACCCCTGAGGGACTCCACTAGATACAGGTCTCCAATCAGACTCTATCCCATTGACCACAACTCTCTGACTTCTTTTCTTTAACCAGTTCACTATCCACCTCACTACCCAACCATCCAGACCACATTTTCTTAGTTTAGCTGCAGGGATGGTGTGGGAGGTGGTGTCAGATGTTTTACTGAAATCAAGAGAAACCAAATCCACCACACTACCATCATCTATCCACCTGGTTATGTCCTCATGAAAGGCTGTCAGGTTGATTAAACATGACTTCCCCTTGGTAAACCATTGTTTAATGCTCCTAATGACCCTCTTGTCCTTAATATGCCTAGAGACAACACCAGAAAGCAGGACAGCAGGAAAATTGTTTCATCACCTTTTTTAGGGATGGAGGTCAGTCTCACCAGTTGGTAGTTACCCGGGTCCTTGTTCTTACCCTTTCTGAAGACTGGAGTGGCAATTGCTGTCCTCCAGTCCCCAGGCACCTCTCCTGTTCCCTATGACTTACCAAAGATGATGGAAAGTGGCCTAACAATGACTTCCACCAGCTCCCTCAGCATTTGCAGGAGCATCCCATCAGGACTCATAAGTTTATGGATGTCCAGATAGTGCAATTGATCCTTAACCCAGTCCTCATCAATCAAGGCAAGTTCCTCCTTTATCCTGACTTCCTCTGAGGCCTTAGGAGTCTGGGGCTTCTGTGAAGAGTCTCCAGAAGTAAACAGAGATGAAGGCAAGAATATACATGAAAATAAAAGGGTGGGAATTCCAATAAACAGTAGTGTCCTCAGATCAAAGTATTTCAGTTCTTTAATTCTAGTGTGACATTTCAGAAAATAGTTTTGATTTTTTGTCATAATCACATAATTACAGTGTAAGAATAATAATAATAAAAAAAAGTGATTTGACTAAGCTGATGGAATTTTTCATCCACAGAATTTTTATTCTCAGAATAATTTGAAATATTCTGGATTTTACAATTTGAAGCATATCTGGTTAAAAAATGTCAGAATATTTTTCAGAAGAATTTTAATTCTTTTTGTGTTTGAAATTCTCTTCTTCAACCATTTTTGGTTGACTGAGAAGATTCAGAGCCTTTTCAAAACTTATTCTAATATTCAGTTCCAGAATACCACGTCTTCCTGAAACAGAAATAGCAAACACACTGTTATTACTATAATCTGCCAGTTTATCTTTGTGACATAACATTCCACCATTTATTTCCATTACCTTCATCCAATTCCTTTAAAAAATGAAGCTAACTCCATAAGTAATTGATAAAACCAATGAAACGAGTGCAGCACCACAGAGCAGGTTTAAGACATAAAATCAAACAAAATAGTCTTTTATAATGACAGGATAGATTTTAGCATAAGTAGTCACCAAAGCCATAATGTGAAGCAGATTCTAGAGGTTAAAGGAAAACACCTGACATTGTGAAATGTGTGATGAAATATTTTTCACATGATCATGTATTTCACAAAGATAGTAATCTTGATTGTCACATTACCTTAATTGAAGGTAAAAGCTTAAATATATATTGCAGCCTGATGAATTGCTATAGGGACAAGTTGCCTTTGTTTAATCTGTTACTGCCCTTCTTTCTTCTCATTAACTAGATCCAAAGTAATAGCTGGTCTTTAAGTAGACCATTGGATAGACAGCTAACTATGTGCAGGAAGAGGAGAAAAAACCCCTTTGCCCCTGACGTTGTAGGCTGGTGATGGTCTCCATAAGTTACTGCAAAGTTAGTTACAGTAGTGCAGCAGTTTCAATCTACCTCAATAGTTGCAGCACTCACTAACACATTCAAGGTGTATAGACTTTTTTAGGGTAGCTGTTCATATTTTATTTCTCTCTTGTTTTCTTGCATGGAATTTATGAAAATGTGTCGGGTACTGAGACTGCGAAAATTGATGTTATGATGCCTGTGCTTTTAGTGCTGTAGAGGGTTCTTTGAGAGAATTTTTTACAGTATATAACTGCAACCTACATATAATACCCACAACCCTCACACCTTAAAATTAAATAAGCATTCTAGGTTACTGAATAAGTATAAGTAAGTATAAATAATAAGGTATGATTCCTGGTTTTCAAAAGTAGGACCAGTAATTTACACATTTAGATGCTCAAACTGACCTGTGGCCATGTGAATACTGATGTTCAGCAGTCCCGTATGAATCTGGAAGCTTGTTGCAAAGTCTGTTCTGTTCCTGGGGGAAGGAAAATCTTCACATATGAGACTTATATATCCTTGTTTGAAAAATAAAGCCTGAGAAACCTTAATCTATGATTTCTAGAAATTTAATAATACTAGGTTGCATCTAGTCAGAGTTGATTATATATAACAAATGGCCTTTCCTTGGAGTAATTTTTTCACAGTGGTTTTAAAGGATTTTTCCCTTTGAAAAAATACAGTTACAAAGTTCAGGTTATCAAAGCAAAAAGTTAAAACATCACTACAAAATGTGTTTGATGATAAAATATTAATCATTCGGTAATAAAGGCACATATTTAACCATAGGTTAAACATGACCCACTTAAACAAATAACTGGCCTAGAAAGGAGAGTCTGTAAAACCAGTATATTTATTCCTAGTACTCTGAATGACATATGTTTAAATTGATCTCACAATCAGCTCATATCTGCTTCAGCACAGTCTTCTGATACCTATTTAAATTAATCTCATCTAAGAGGTGCAAAATCACTCCTGGGTGATGATTTCATCACACAGTGGGATGTATGCTAATACAGCTGAACTCTGGGACAAATTCTTGCTGATCCTGATTTGAATGGGAACAGGAATTTGTTCTGTCTCTAAAATGAGAAGGATCAAACTTTGAAAGAAGCAGCAATCTGTTGAGAACTTCCTGCACCTTGATTTCAAATACAACCCTTTGTTTTTGAAATCTCTTTTAAATAAGAAGGAAACTAGAACTGAGTACCTGGAGAATAATCTCAAGTCATTTTTTAAAGAGAGAAAGAATGAGAAAAAGAGATAAACAATGAGGGAGCAGAGGGAATTGTGACTTAATTGGATATTTAAAATATAATTAAAATACATTAGAAGATGATCAAATAATTCCATATATGTAAACATAATATATCAAGCAAGCTGTGTGTATTGGCCCTATTTCAAGGGCATATTCCTGTTCATTACTATGCATAAGCTTCTGCTTAAATGCTTTTCTTAGAAAGCTGGTCTTAAGTTCTTATTTAAGTGCTCTCTTGAAACAGGGCCAACATGTAACTCCACACCATTTTAACCCAGAAGCTTGGCCTTTGCTCATGCCACTTGCTTGTTTCATCCTGACTCTAGTGCAACAAACTTTCCCAGGTGGAAACCATGGATCTAAATTTATTGATAGTGTATGGTCTTGCAGGCTTTAAGTCCTGAATGGGGCTTTTCTGGGTTTTCTGGTGTTTCTTCACCAAGCTGTTAATACTAGTAATACAAATAACAGTTAATAAATCAATCTGTTTCTTCCAGGAATTTTGCTAGGAGGCATTAACCCCTTCTCACCATCTCCCAGGCCACACCCCTGCACTCTTTACAATGAGTGCAGCATATTTTTTATTTCTTCAACTGGCATTTGCAATCTGTCCTGACATAATTTACACATTTACACATTTTACAGAGCTAAGCACAGTCATGCAATTTAATTCCAAAAAACATAAGCATAGGAGACTCGGCACACTCGATTAGCAAAGCATATGATCGAGTTTTGCCAGTATGATATCAAAGGCACACGTTTGATTTGAATTTGTGTCAAAATGTACCTGCTGCTCTTCATTTCAAAACAGACATGTGCTGATGTGTTAGCCCATATTCACACACAGGGGGCTTTTATATGCTGCAAACTGCACGTGTAGACCAGTGTCCTTTATAAATGCACTTTCTTCCTTTTCTCTTATCTCAAGGCAGCTGGTCTCCACATCCTTAGGGAGAGGGAAGGCCTGTCACTGCCTGAGAGACAGAGAAGGGGACAGCAAGAAATCACTATTCAACCTAATGAAATAAAGTTCTGACCCAGATAAAGTCATCTGGGTTCTTCCACTGATCATTGCCCTATTGAGCCACCATTCCAGTTCTATTATTTCTTTTAAATAGAGATTTAATGCTCATGAATGGAAGGTGAGTGCTTGAAAATGAAAGGTGATCACAGCAGTAAAGGACAAATCAATACAGAACCAAAATGCTCTACTTATCCACAGGGCAAACTAAAGTGGAAGGAAATGTCTTCAGGACCCTCTCAAGCAGTTGTACTAATAGAAATGATGATTAAATTCCCATACTATTACACTTGGACTTAAAAAAAGTCAGTGATTAAACACTTACTAGAAAAGGAAGTGGCAGCTACCTGGACTGTGAGCATTTTGTAGTTCATTTTCTTTTAACAAGATTTAAAGGAAAGGAATTTGATCAAATTTTGTGATTTTTTAATTAATAAAGATTGATAGCTGCAAAAAGCAGTCTTAGAACAAAAACAACGACAACAAAAAAAAAAAAGTCAGTGCCCTGAGAGTTATTTTAAGTTCATTTTCTAGGGATGCAAAGAATTGAATACTTTTCTCAGGTTCTGGGTCATGTGAGTACAAATGAGAATATTTGGAATAATAGCTGGAAAGCAAGTTTGTTCAGCAGGTGTGGAATGGGGTCTTTACTGCCTCTGAATGGGAGAAATATTGGACGCTGCAAATAGAATAATAGCAAGACAAGTGCGCTTGTTCACGGGTAAAATATTTTTTAATTTCATGGCAACTGTAAAAAATGAAAATAGAATTTGGGCCAGGAACTTTCTGTGCTAATCTGGCACTGACATTTGGGGGTGTTGATTTCAAGAGATTTTGATTTTGGGTCATCCTCAGCAATAGATGAAACAATGAAGGATTCACTTTCTTTGATACTCCAGCAACCCCTGATTGGATGGAAGCAGGGAGAGACTGTTAACTTCACAAAGTCAATAAATGTGGCCATCTGGGAGAATGCAAATTTAGACAAATGTGATATATGTGGGATGACACTTTTTGCTTAGAACATGCCACACCATAAAAGCATTAAAAATACATTCATATGACCCAGAGCATTTGATTAAAGCTCTATTATATATAATAAATTCACTCCCAAGGAAAATAAAGAGGACAACTTGTAAAAATTTGAGACACAGATTCATTTATCTTTAGTTTTTGTCTCCTCAGACCTTTCTATTCAGGTATCTGTGCCTGTGTTTCCCTTCCATTCAGATGAGTGGAATGTATAAAAAACCCACAATCCATTGTTCCACAACTACTCCTTTATGTGGAAAGTTGTTTTTTTTTCTTTCAACTCTTAACATTTCATCCTTTCAGCTTGAAAAAAAGTTATCATTGCACACGGTTAATTTCTGGGTAAATTTCTGGTTTTACAGACTCTCCTTTCTAGGCCAGTTAGGAGTCCCAGTACATCTAAATAGAGTAGAGCTGGGTTGATCAGAACCTGATTCTCCATAGCTACAGGTAAGATTTCTGTGTTCAATAGCATGTTCTTCTCCCTAGCTTCAGGAACACCACTGGGGCTCAACTAGACTCCAGAGGGGAAGAAATCCATCCTGTTCACTGTTCTTTTCTAAGTAGTTACAATATGCTGCTATTGAACCCCTCACCTGGCCCCTCCCAGATAGGTAGCTGCACAGTAATATTTATCTGTCAATGTATGTCTAGATCTTTTAGATCATTGTCAGCCAGTTTTAGCATGATATAAAATTCAGCATTTCCACAGAATGAACTGTGTCTTGAACAAGTTAATTCAACCCAAAGATCTTACTAAAAGTTTATTTTAATGCAGTGGGTGAACTAACCTGATCTGAAACAGTAAATGTCCTTTTTGTGGTGGCCAACTACCTACATTGTGTGTTCTATATCAGGCAAATGGTTAAAACCAGGGATCACCTTTTCCCTACAGTGTGCACAGCTGGACAGCCATACGTTACATTAAGATTTGCTGCGGTTATAAATACCTGCTGCAGTAGGTATTATCCCAGGACAGGATAAAAGTTCAGAAAAAATGTGTGTTGGAGTATAGTATATGTGACAAAGCACCGCCTCGAGATACAGCTGATGTGGTAGGGTCTACTTAGCAAGTCACTTTAGGTGGAAACTGAGAATTGAGCCCAGCTCCTGCTGAAAGATTCATTGTCTTGTTATCAATAGGAGACAAGAGTAATTCTACTTAAAGCAAACACAGAGGACTTGTCAGGTTCCATTTTTTGTAAAATTTTTTTGACAAGTTACCTGATTATTTGTATTAAGCAAAATAATTGAAGGAATGAACTTTGAGCCTTTATTTATATGAAAGAATTCTTCTAGCAATAGTGTAACTAACTGCAGGTACAAGACAAGGAAACAGATGAAGTTCCCTGAAGTGTGGATCAAGATTGTTGCAGAAGAAAAGCTATAGTTTAAGTCCAAAACAAAACAGTGCTCTACGTGCCTACCTGAGTATAACCTTTAATTTCTTCACTGCCATCAATGAAACTACTGTCATCCATGGAACAGCCCTGGTTTTGAGTAGGTAACCAGGCTATCACACCATGGGCATATCTCTAATACTGAAATGAGAAGGCAGTCCAAGTGGCACTTATATATGATGGAGAGGCCTACTGGAAATCTCTGCAGAAGCAAAGGATGTGCCCATCACTATCTGTGTTTTACAAGATGAGACAAAGAAACAAGTGAAGCTTTCTGAGAAGGAGAAAAGGAAGGGGTGGGGGACTCTCCCTTTGAAAGACTCCAAAGCTCAGTTTCCTGTAAAGTCTCTTGTGATCACATCTACTTCTGGTTAGAGAATTAAATATTCCACAGGGCAAACCGTGCAATCATTTTTTCATATCTTCTGTTTTCACTGCTCCTTAAATGGCTCTGGCCAATAAGGTACACAGTGCTAACCACCTCAGCCTACTTCATCTGCACTTCATCAGATTAGCATTAGGTTGAAATTTCCAAGACAATATAAATGAGATCAATAAATAGTGCAATCAATCTCAGCTAGTTTTAAGTGTCCAGAGAAAGACTTAAACAGAACACCTCTGTGCTTACATTGCTTTACCAGCAGAGAGAACACCAAACTTGTACTGATGCTAACATGTCTGTGGCCCCTCATGATGCTTCTTGCACTTAAGCAGCAAATCCAACAGGACTCTTTCTTTTGACTTGCAGGTGCTTTGGAATAACAGTTTAAAGCATTGTCAAACTCAGAGTGATAAAAAAGCCATGAATATATGCAGTTCTTCCTTTTCTTTATTTTTCCAAATGGGTTGAAGTCTATCTTGTTTTGCATCGCTTTTTACAATTACCTGGTATTCAGGCAGAGACTGAATAATCTTTGTGCAGTTCTGGGCATATGGTCAGTGGCTAAGGAATAATTTATATTTCCAGGATTTACAAAGGAAAAAGGATAACCCAAAATCCTTTAAATGAAGAAAACAAACACAACATCCTGTTCCAGATATACAAAAGAAAAAAAAATGATAACAAACATAAAAAACCAAAGCAAAATAGAAGAGTCAAAAGTTCTACAGATATAAAGGACACAGTTAATTTAAATCCATGTGCTGGAAGAAGTATAATACCAGGGGGAAAAAAGTCCTCTGCATGGTACAGGTTGGGGAATATTCTTCATCACTTTATTTTTACACTGAAATTGAAGCAGTTGCAGCAGCCTCAGACTGGAATGATGAATCAAGCCCTGACATACGTTCCAGAGCAAAACAGTGCAAGACTATTCAGAACATTCCAGGTTTTGTTATTATTGCAGTTTCCCCAAAACAGCAACAACTGTTTCACTGGGCTGAAAGAATCTTCCTCAGCCTGACAAAGCTCATAAAGAGAGCTTGTTTTTTGAAAACGGCAAAGCAGGTAGGACTTTTATTGTAGCTTTCTTTTCTTTTTACCTTTCTGTGACCCCTAAGAAGTCACAGTCCTCTCACCATCTAATCAGCATGGGGAATTGCAGAATGAATGGGCTGGAAAATTCCTTTGAAAGGCAATAATAATATTTTTTCATATTTGAATTCCAGCTTGCTTCTTAGGAGCTCAACAAAGTGAAGTCACGGTTATTGTTTTTTAAATTTTTTTGCTCTTTCATAGAGTTTTTCAAAGGCACTTGCTTTTGCATAAGTTGTATGTTTATGTTAAAGTCCTATGCTAGTCTGTGTTACACATTTTTAGAGCAATCTGTACTGCCCTGGGAGCTAACCCCCTCCCCCAAAGAACTCTTTCTCAGCCCCTTCATCTGTAACCTTTCTGCAAGTAAATGCTAATTGAAAAAGAAAGAACACCACTAATCTTGGAATTTAAATGCATTTAGCAAAACCAATCTCAATCTAAATTGTTGTTTCACCATTCCCTTTTCCCCAACAGATGTCGAGAAACTGCAATTCCTATTAAGAACACTTGACTGTTTACTCAGCAAGAGAACTTCAGGCTCAGGCTGCATCAATCTAAATGCGTTTCAGGACGTCAGTCTTTTGAAAAGTGCAGACTGTTAGTTGGTTATTTTTAAATGTAATCTTCACATAAAAGAGTTGCTGCATTTTTCTTTTCACTTTGTCATCCCTCTCTCCTCTTTCTTTTTATTATTTTTTTCAAATGATGGCATCAAACATAGATGTCCTAAATTTTATGCCCCATTCCATTTAAGTTTCTCTCCATGGGGCTCTATTTCATTTTTTTCTCCCTTCTTTTCAGCTTTGACTAAAAGGAATATTAGTGAAGCTTGTGAACATTATTGGAAGGGAAAAAAAAAATTCCAGAACGGTTATGTAGTAAGAATGTTTGACATGAAAAGCCCAAATATGTTTTCTTACTGAGCTTTACAGTACAGCTCTTGTGGGCTTTGACCACAGACCTAAAGTTATCTGTGCAGATAAAGGTAACTGTGTGGTTTTGTTGTTTTGTACCCTGCGTGTCTCTACTTAACCATGATCAGGAAAGCAGACATGTCTTGGTTTTTTCCCCCACGTTTTTTCTCTTATCTTTTCACATGATCCTTCAGTTAGTAAATACAACATTAGCACTTGCAAACATCTTCTCAAGTCGTATTCACTGAAATGTAGCTCAGGCCTCAACTCTGCAATTGTACTACTACTTACATTGGTATGAACCCCTGTTTCACACTAATCTTTCAATCATGTTTTACCATAGAATAAATTTTAATTGCTTTACTCATCAGGTTTTGAAATGTGCTGGGTTAAGTTCACTCCTTATGGGGGACCTATCAAGGCTGAGGGCTGAGGTTGTGTTTTGCACCTGCATTGCCACAGGCAGGTCTGTGGTGGCTGGGGCAGCCCCACCTGGAGCTGTGTGTTGCCTGAATGGGGGCCAAGTTCTTCTGGACAGCCTCTTATAAAAGCAGGTGGAGGCAATGCTCTATGCCATGCAAAGTCAGACTTTACCAGATTGCTCTCAACACCACCATTCTCAGGTATAGCAATGCAGAGGTAGTCAGCAAAAAGTGAGGAACAAAGACATTAAAAAAAAAAAGTGTGCTTAATTTATGAATGCTTACAGGGAACCCATAATTGGGTGCATGGGTGTGTGTGTGGGTGGATGCCTGAAACTGAACTTCTGAATTCCGAATCAGAAACCTTCTACTTGCTGGCTGGAGTTGTGTTGGGCTGGCTGTAAATTTTGATAACTAAATAAAAATAGTTCTACTTGAATACTCTAGTTAATAAAAAAGAATGAAACAAAACTACCAAGTAGGTGGCTGCTCATCCATTGGGCTTCTGCACATAGACAATCTGGATAGGGAAAGTGGGAGGCCTGGGTTCCAGAATGAAGACCTGGTAGCAAAACAAAAGGTTTCTGAAAAGAAATGTTCTCAGAAAAGAGATGGGTGTCTGGAAAGAAGGAGGCAGGAGGAAAATTGATGAAAGTCAGGAAAATCTGGGAGATCGAGAAGATGAAAACAAATGCCAAGAGATGCCCAGGGACAACCATTGACCAACACTACCCCGTGTTCAACCCTCTCAAACCAGCAGGGATTCCTGGTCAGAAGGGAAGTAAAAATTCAGAAAACACAGTGTTGGAGAAGGTGTATTAATTAGTGAATGAGTGAGATGATCAGGTTGGGAAAAACCTGATCCTGTCGGTTCTTAAATAAACCCAGTTCCCAGACCCACCATGAGCTGTTCTTTACTTTGTCTCACTCGTGACAGAGGGTGAAGAATGATGACTCAGCCATCAAAGGGGGGTTCATAAGTATCATGAAAATTGTTTTAAAAATAGAATAGGTGTTTCTTTAAGATTTCTAGAAAAAATGCAAATATATAAGTAGACAATCAAATAAACAATGGACTTTGATTTAGATTCCAGTAAAGATTGCAGTAGTCTGAGTTAGCCTGAAAACCAAAGCATTTATAAAGAAAAGATAAAGTCAAATGAAGTTCAATATATGAAGAAATAATTTGAAATGGACACCTAATGGATAAGTTTGCAGCCTTTACCCTAGTTACATACCCAGGAATTCACTGGAATCAATTACTTATGGGTAGAGCAGGAACATCAACATCCCCTTCACAGTAAGTCGAGAAATAATTCCATTGTGCAGCATGAAAAAGAAAGAAAAATCAAACCTTGAGAAGTTTTTCATGATATTTTCAACTATTTTTCTTGGAAGAATGTGCCCTCCCAAGAGTTCACATGAAAACTGCAGAACAAAATCAAGAAAGCTGAATTGAAATTTACTCTTCTCTGATGCAAGTTGGAGTAGAAAGCAGATTATTTTATAATTGAAAAACCTGTTATTTAAAAACTGTTCATTATTTATAGTCTTTTTAGGACTTAGAAAACTGTACAGGCATTGTAGAATTAGCATGCTTATTTCTATGGGTGCAATCCTCCCTTCTACCCTGAGACCCCTCACAGCTATCAGAAAGAATGCAGATGGGTTGATGGCCAATGAAGTTGTTTGATATTTCTGTCTGCAAATCCACAACCCTTATCTGGACACTTAATACCTTGAATCATGGCCCAACATATATTTACAAGCCAATTTAAATGCGGTTTCAATGACTATATAACACTTGGGTGCTGGCCATCTTCTTGCAAACTATGGGAAGAATTTTTCAATGTGTTTGGGTTAAATTTTCAGAAATGATGGAAGGAGTGAAGGTTTGAGTCTGAAAGGAATGGTAGATCTCACAGATGATCTCAGTGGGAGTGAAATAAACAACTGCTTCTCTAGATCTACGCTAACCTTAATACAGTAATCAGTTCCTGTTCTAAAGAGTATCTATTGTGAAACATAAATACATGCCCTGTTTAGTAGACCCTACAGCACATCACTGTGAAACATGTCCTGCTGTAATCTGTCACCTGGCTAACACTGCTGGATAACTATGTACTGTTATGATGCCATTTCACACTTCAACCCTTTTTTAAATGGAAAGGAAGCTGAGACAAAACTCGCATTTTTTTCACCGGGGACTAGAAGGTCAATGAACAGTAACATGCTATAGATGTGAATAAAGGCGCTTGATGACATGTGTCTACAAAAAATACCTCCCTTCATTTTAGAAAGTTATGAAGTCAGAGATAGTTTGCTAAGTATGTACTAAACATATGTGTTCCCATATCATCAGCTCTTTACACCAAAGAAGTATTTGCATGGGTGCAAAGGGCATATATACAGATACTTAGAAATGCCTACAACATAGAATAAGTTATTTAAACCAAAGTTGAAGACTATCCAGTTTTACTGTGTGGCTTCCTAAATTACGGTCACAAAACTGATTGTCGTAGCAGCCATGGCAAACATAAATGCCTGTGCAATAGGGGCTAACTACCTTTGAGACACTTCTTTAGGTGAAATGGTTTAAAATTCAAAGCCATTGTATAGGATCATCAGCACTTTCAGCATAGTTAGTATTGCTGTATGCCAGCTTTCTATTTCTGATCCATATAACCTTGGAATCAAGTAACTTTTTTGAGGAGACTGAATTATAACTGAACATTTTTTTCTTCCAAACCATAATAACCAAAAGAGTTCAGGTTTGTGGTTAAGTTTTACATTTCCTTCAACATCAGGAAAACAGGTGTTTGCTCTCTGTTTATGTTTGGTTCAGCAAACACATTCACTGTGGTCACTGAAAGGGAAATTTCCTTCTCCATGAGTGCATGTCTCACCTGTGCTCCCCTCTGACCATCTGTCATTGTGATCTAATGAGAGAGTAGAAAATCTTGTACATTCTTGTTCTGTGTAAAGGATCATCATTCTCTTTCAAGCTCCTGGTGTTAAAGGCCAACTTGTAGTGTTTAGTTTCCTTCTCCAGGATAATTTCATTTTAGATTTGTGCTTTTTTTTCTGGGGTCCGAGGAGACCCTCAGATTCCCACTCTGCTCCAGGGATGGGCTGCAACTAAGAAACAGCATCTGCTGAGAGGCAGTGGCAGGAGAAGGGAATGACTCAGTCCTTACTCAGGTGAACACCCAGCTCCTGCATGCCAAGCTACACTCATGACACTGAGGAAATGTGAAAGCCTTTCTGACCCATATGAGAGCACATCAAAAGTTGGAACCTGCCTCAGCAGTCAGGATAAACAAGCTGGCCTTTCTGCTATATGGGTGAAGCGTCCAGCCTGAGACTGAGGCACAGGCAGACACCTCATCTTCTGGAAGAAGAATCTCCCAACAGCATTGTAAAACCAATTCTGTGCCAAGACAAAAATATTGCATGTTGAATCTGGATCCTGTCCAGAGCTGTGTTCTCCTTCCTGCTGGAACAGTGGTCTCCCTTAGCACCCAACCCAGCCATATCAAAAGTAATGCAAATAGGAAATTTCCCCCAACCCACAGTGAAACACCTCTTTTGATATAAAAGTACTCATTTCCTTCACTGTCAATGGCCAAACCTGACATTTTTGTTGTCACCTATGTCTCAAATGAGGACAGTTGCCCTGTGAGTTACACATCTACTTATCTTTTTGGTCCCAAGACACGCACAAAAGATCTGGGAAAAACTGTTATTTCTGTGTGCAAAGCAAGTAATCTTCCCCTGGCAGAGCACAAATAAGGTGCTACTCATACTTGTCTACTGAGGTCTTCTAGCCAGAGTGAGCAGATGATTTTTTCAAGATCATAGTATGTTTGCAAACTGCAATTAGAAGAAAACTTATATTTCAACAATTAACCTCAGGTGCTGACAAAGAAGTAAAAGGCTAATGGGTAACGGGTAACAAAATAATGCTGAAATCTTTACAAAATTCATGTTAAACAATCTCTTGGTTCAGTTAGGAGTAAATACCTGTAGTCTTGTTAATGAGTCCAACTATTCCAAATTCATCATGCTACAAAGTCTGCCAGAGAATCTTTTGGGAACAGGTATTTTTGTATGACATTTTTCAGACCTTGTGCCATTAAAAGGTCAGAATTACTTCTCATAGACACTAAGGTGTTGTATTTCTGGGTCTTGGTTCAACAGTAATGCTTGTTTATGTTTCACTTTAGTTCTGCTTGGCTTTAAGTATCTCCTTAAATGCTTGAATTAAGACTTTAATAGACAAAGCAGCAAAATGGAAAAGGAAGGGGAAGAGGTTTTTCTGGCTGCTTAATTCTCCTTTGTGAATGAAGAGTCGTATCAGTTTGGACCCCAACTGATTTTTCTTATTAGTTGTATCACTAACACAATACAACACAATACAATAGTTCTAATTAAAAAAATTGATAAATAATTAATATCAAAGGTTTAAAATCAAACTATACAGTAATATACAGATAACTTGTATGGTATATACTTATCACTGTCCTTTAAGAGCACAGCAAGAAATTCAAATGTTTGTCTGGTGTTACAGGATGAACCTCTTGGACAAGCTAGAAATCCTGACTTGTGTTTGATTGTTAAAACCCACTAGAGACTTTAAAGACAATGAACAGTTCACTCATCGGTCTTGTTTGATAGGTATTTTTTTTTTATTCTTGCCTTGGTCAGTGATTAGCCCAGAACTTTCTGGAATGTTATTTTAGATTTTTATAAATAAAATTTTACTTGTTTGGTTGAATTGAAATTGAACCCAAAAGAATTAAAAATAAATACAATGAAGTTTCACAAAAGATGAACCATTTGTAAGAATTGATGTCCTTTCAAGAAATATTTGATTTCATTTAAACAGCACTTCAAATTAATACTCTTCCCATTTAAAAAAAAATGCAACCACATCTACAAGATATTTATCCTTTCTACTCCTCACCAGTAAGGGTTAGTAGGATGCACCCATCACAGAAATACTCGAGGACTCATCTTTTATGACAAATGAGCACCCTATATTTCATGTTAGAGAGCACTTATTCAAAGGAATGCCCACATTTTTTATGGATGAGCTATTCATTCACTTGTGCAAATAAAACATTTGGGGGTTCAGAATTCATTACCTGTTTCTCTAAGGTACTGTGGAATTGAAGATAAAAGATGATATTGCAGTGAAAAACACTGCTAATTGCCATTTATTATTATCCATTATTATTTCCATTTATATCTCACTATTTTTATCTTGCTCATAAAAATTTCGTATGACTCAGTCCAGATTGTATGATAATAAGTGAATAAATAATACTAGCACTTTCCTATCCTGAATTTTTTTTCCCCATGAAACCAGATTTTAGATGTGAATCATCACTTTGTGTTGCCCACCCCTCCTGAAAACACAGCTATAAATTTGTAGACATTGCTAAGTATCTGAGGTGAATGTTTGGTAGAATCCTGCACGCATGTGACAAACAAATATGTAAACAGAGTAAATACAAATACAATACATTCTGCAGATTTTTCCAGGACTCTGGGAATGTTTTTTACTGACCTGAAAAAGAATATTTTTTTCCTCATGTGCTGTTTCCTGTATGTGGTGTCATACAAAGCATATTCTGTACAATCTGTGAAGCCTCACATTAGACAGAGCGAAAGTTAAGTGAATTTTAGGAGGATTATTTATTATATTGCAAATCACAGTCTGGCATAGTATATTTCTTCACTGAAATATGTTTTTAGCACTTTGGAAATCCCTTTGTATGCATCTGAGTCGATTAATTTCTCTGTGAGCATACGTGCTACTTGATATGCTTGTTATGTGTTTGTAGCTCTCAGTGTGTAATGAGACATTTTTGCTGTTGCTGATAATTCTGTAGATTCCATTGTACCCAGACATATGGTGTCAGTTGTTTGAAGGCTTTAGGAACCCTGGGATTGGCTGTGATGTATAAATGCAATAATCCCTATAGAAAACTTCGGACTTCTCGAACCAGAGTTTAAAATCTGCATGCTCACTTGCAGACTGGGGAGTTTTAAAAACAAACGGGCCCTTGTAGATAATTTAACATTAATGGCCCGAGTCAACAAGGAGTGCAAAACATTCAGCCCCAAGAAGAGCAATACAAAGTCTGAGCTTTGCTTCCAGAGGGTATGAGCCAGATGGAAATATGTAAAACCAGTGTTTTATCAGTATTCTGTGTGTATTAAATTAGTGTTATTACAGAACAATTTTTAAATGCTTTGATAAGGAGGAATGATGATCTGCCTCCTCTAGGTAGTCCTAATCCAAAGCCAAAACAGCCAGTCAAAAGACCCCATTGGTTTTGGATGAAGGGGATGAAGGATGGATGAAGGGCATCTGCAAGGATCAGGAAAGCCCTGGTTTAGCAGATGCACCTGGCTTACCCTAAACCCACACAATCTACCACAGGTCCTTCATAGCATGTGTGTCTGGGGTAAAATCATGACCAGTGCAGTCACTAGGTGTTTTACCATGGACTACAGATGCATTTCAAATTTTACACCTGGAGTGAGTATGCCAGTTTATTTGCTGTTCCGGATATTAAATACCCCTGATGCAGGTGTCCTGCTTTGATTGTCTCAGTGGGCCTGTAAGAAGTAGAGCTGACTGTTATATGTCTAAAGCCCAGTTACCTGGTTCAGAGCATAAATACTTGCTCAGAACCTTGGTGCAAGGCCGTTGTTATTGTAGCTGCCTAATAAAACAAATATTGGTCAAAGCCCAAAACTTAAGTGAATAAGGCCCATTTTCCTTTGCAATATCATGTCCTTGATCAGTGTTTCACTATGACTAAGTTGGGCTGCAATATGATTTGTTAAACATGACTGACTACAGATAGTGTTTGAACAGAGTAGCAACATTTCCTCAATTCTTTTAATTCATTTACTTTCATGCACTGTGGTAAAGATATTTTCTTTTAGGGAAAACAAGTACATTAGTGGGGTCTTCCATACAATTTAATGAACCACTGGGCCTCAACTTCTTTTTATTCGTTTCTTATATAGCTATTGTGTTTAGGGCAGCAAGGCTCTGAAGTCCAAGTTGTAACTAGATCCCTCTGTTCTGGATGCGATACCAACACAGAGTTAATCAACTGAACAGTGTGTAACGATTTGTAACTTCATTGCTGTTTTATATTGCAGGAATACCAGAAGGAGTGCATTGGGTGATCAGCTAGAAATTATTTCCATCTTTTTCTCGCTCTGAGAAGGCTTCTTAAAACTCTTGGATGAGCATTGGACAGCTGCCGTCCAATGAACAGAAGTCAAATAAGCAGCACAATGGGAAAAATTAGCCTGCCTGTAGAGCCTACATTTAGGTGTAAAAAGAAGGATAAATAAAATGGGAAAGCAAGAAAGGTTTTAGTCCTTAACTTCTCTTGAATTTCTTAAGGCTAAATGGATCTTTTAAGTTATGCCAGGATTAATCTGTCTTTGGTCATGAACAGATACTTTTTCCTTGTAACACCTTTCCGCTTATAGTCCCTCTAACATTAGTGCCAGGGGATTATCCAGATGAGATGTTTGCAAGCTTTTTGTTTCCTATATGCTGCTAGACCATCACTAAGGGGAGTTACTTGTGCTGGAGGATTGACCTCTATTTATAGTCTATATCGTTTCTCCCCTCATAATTTTGGAAGATGTCCAAATGAGCAAGCTCCATCCAGGATTTCCCCAAGCCAAAAAAATGAGAATGCTCCCTCCTTTAGAATAGGGATGGAGGATGCAGAACTGAGACTTTTGAGCTCTTTTCTGAAAACATCTTCTCTATCTTTCAGCTTCAGAAGATTACTTGGAGTCTCCAGATAAAGCACTCATACAGCCAAAAAGTAATTTCTTTGAGAAATTTCTAGAGAAATTAGATTTTTAGTCACAAAGGGTTGTTTTTACATGACCAAACCCAAAAATTCTATTTCCACTGGATATATCTAGGTAAGAAAAATATAATTTCATGATCAACTCAGACACAGAAGTCAAAGATTGCTTGCAGGTTCAGTTCTCCATTTCCCTGTTCTTTGGCTCATCAGAAGAACTTATACTCTTACCTTGAGTTACCACTACTGCTGTCTCTTGTGTTAGTGTCAACATTGCTGCTGTGTGGAAGGGAATTAAATGGCATATTTGACAATGAGAAGCTGCCACTCTACAGCCAAAGACAATCTTGTTCAGGTATATGCTCTAACCTGTTCCCTCACATATGCAGGCAAGAGACTGTACCTGGTATCGGAGTTGCACATGATGGGTGAAAAGAAAATATTAGGATTCAGAGTGCTAGTTACTTTTTACATGCAAATGCCCTGTTTCTCCAGCATAAAGGGCTCTATAAGTTTCAGATAAGTGTTTTGTGAATCAAGCCCTAAATTGTCTCTTTATTTTAACTGGAGATTTTAGCCAGTGGATAAGCACTGTCAGACATTATTCAAACATTTTACGACTTGTAAAGAAATTTCTTTTTTTTTTTCAGAAAAAGAACACTTTAAATAAGAGAAAAAACACTTTAAATAAGAGAAAAAAAAAACAGTTTTGTTAGAAATGGCCTGGTTATGGATATCTTCTTTCCACCCCAGAGGCTTGATGTGACTGTTAACCGGCATTTGGCTGTTTTATAACTGGTGCAATTATTTTGTCAAAGGTTGTAGCGTTTTTTCCTCCTTTAGAAAAAAAAGTTAGTTTACAGTTTATTAACTTAGATTACTGCTAATAGCTCCCATGGGTCTTTCTACTGAAACAAGGACCAGTATAACTGATTCTTAAGAACAATCTGGAAGACTTTAAAACACATTAATAGCTCTCAATGAAACAGCAGGAGGAAGAATAGTATGTCATTTGTGGGTTTTTTCCTCTTTTTCTTCCTGTTCTCAGCGTAAACTTTTGCCCCAACTTTATCTATTTATCTATTGTCCTGCCTCTTTCTTGCTCTCCATTTTTTTTTTTTTTCCTTTTTCCTTCTTTTTACAGCTATTAACAAGCGAAATTTTCTGTGAGTGCAAATAATCAACAGTGACTCTTTTTGACTGTTCAGGGAGCACATTAGCACATAAATAGGAAACAAAGACTGGTTCTAAGATGGTTTAGGGAAAAAGTAAAATGATACTTCAAAATGTGGAGGTCTGAAGTTAAAACAGCAATTTTTAAAAAAAGTCTAGAACAAGTGCAGAACACCATTCATGCCTACCATTTTAATTTTTGTTTTTATTTTAACATTTTGAGTTTTTTTCATACATTCGTACTTGTAAAATCAACACATGCAGCTTAAACATTTAGACGTGCAAGAGTGAGGTTTAAATGTCTTTAAAGAAAGTAGTAATTCATACATGGGTCTATCAGCTGAAAAGGTTTTTCCCTTCTTCAAACGCTTTGGCATGGCTCCTTGAGCTGTACCTTCCCATCCTATTCCTCTCCTTCCTGGCCAAAAAGAGGAATGTGTGGACAAAGGATGAGTAGAAGTGTTTCCTCAGCTTTTCTGAAATAGTGTCTGGGAAATTTGCTGAAGAGTACAACAGAATTTTTTTCTTACTTTTATTCCATTGTTGCTGTTGCTGTAGTGAATATTGGAGGAAATTTAATTTGCTGTGGAAGGTCTGCAAGCAGTTAACTCAGCTGGGCTGTAAGTTATCTAGATGCTAACATTGGAGTACTTGGTGACAAACATCACAAAGAAATTATGAGTCCATATTTGCAAGAATGAGAGTGCAGATTTAAACAGGGCAATTACAATATTCTTAGTATTCTTATCTTTTCTATGATCTGAAGTTGTGGCATTAGGTAGTCTGGAGCATTTATCATAATTCAAAACATGAAGAAAAGATCTAACATGACTCCAACAGAGAGAAATGAGGCTGTTCAACTTGGAGAAGAGGAGGCTGAGGGGAAACCTCACTGCTCTCTACAGCTACCTGAAAGGAGGTTGTAGTGAGACAGATGTTGGCCTCTTCTCCCTGGTGATCAGTGACTGGACAAGTGGAAATGGGGACAAGCTCCACTAGGGAAGATTCAGATTGGTTATTAGAAAAAAATTATTCACAGAAAGAGTGGTTAAACATTGGAACAGACTGCCCAGGGAGGTGGTGGAGGCACCATCCCTGCAGGTGTTCAAAACACAGGTAGATGAGGTGCTACAGTGCATGGTTTCAGTGGTTAGGGGTTGTAAGGGCAGATGGTTGGACTTGTTAATCTTAGAGGTCTTTTCCAACCTTGATTCTTTGATTCTATATCTGTAAAATAAAGAGAGACCATGGAGCTACTTAATTCTAAAAATGCTCAGGAAATGGATTAAGTCTTGTGGAGCTCAGTTATTGCCATCTGCAGGTGCTATAAATCAGCATAACTCATTCAAAGTTTTTTTAACATATTTAAAGAATGGTGCTGTGGTCTGTATTTTACTTGGCTGAAAACGTTCACATATATATACTTCAATTAAAAGTTGCTTCTAGGAGTTTATTTCCAACCTATTCATTTATTCAGTGGAAAGTGTCTCGCTTTCAGTCCTGAATGGGGGTCATATCATTGCCCTCTCTCCTCAGTACTTTGTAGTTTTATTTTTTATGGATTCACAAATGTATGAATGTGAATGAACCAACATTATCAGATAGGCAAGTAACATCATAATCATGTTTTGCTGGAATGAATTTTGCATATCATTCTGTAGTGTGCTAAAGAAAGAAAAAGTTCCACTTTAATGAGAAATTCAATAATTTGAGTCCATCATCAGCAAATCTGCAGATGACACTAAGCTGGGGGGGAGTGCCGATCAGCTGGAAGGTAGGAGGGCTCTGCAGAGGGACCTGGACAGACTGGAGAGTTGGGCTGATTCCAACGGGATGAGGTTCAACAAGGCCAAGTGCCGGGTCCTGCACTTTGGCCACAACAACCCCATGCAGAGCTCCAGGCTGGGCACAGAGTGGCTGAGAGCAGCCAGGCAGAGAGGGACCTGCGAGTCTGGATTGACAGGAAGCTGAACATGAGCCAGTAGTGTGCCCATGAAGCCAAGAAGGCCAATGGCATCCTGGCCTGTGTCAGCAACAGTGTGGCCAGCAGGTCCAAGGAAGTCATTCTGCTCCTGTACTCAGTGCTGGTGAGGCCACACCTCGAGTACTGTGTCCAGTTCTGGGCCCCTCAGTTTAGGAAGGATATCGAGGTCCTGGAGCAGGTCCAAAGGAGGGCAACCAGGCTGGTGAAGGGATTCCAGCACAGGTCCTATGAGGAGAGGCTGAGGGAGCTGGGGCTGTTCAGCCTGGAGAAGAGGAGGCTCAGAGGAGACCTCATCACTCTCTACAGCTCCCTGAAAGGAGGTTGTAACCATGTGGGGGTTGGTCTCTTTTCCCAGGCAACCCTCAGCAAGACAAGAGGGCATGGTCTCAAGTTGTGCCAGGGGAGGTTTAGGTTGGACATTAGAGAGAATTTCTTTACTGAGAGGGTGATCAGACATTGGAATGGGCTGCCCAGGGAAGGGGTGGATTCTCCATCCCTGGAGATATTTAAAAAGAGACTGGATGTGGCACTCAGTGCCATGGTCTGGTAACTGCAGCGGTAGTGGATCGAGGGTTGATGATCTCTGAGGTCCCTTCCAACCCAACCAATTCTATGATTCTATGAATTTTTTTAAAATGTCCAGTGGATTTATTGTGAAAATACATATGTTATTTTTTACTACTACCAATTCTTTTTGATACTCAGCTGTTGATGTTCAAGCACTAGTGGAGCAAAAGTGACTACAGTGTATGACAGATAGTATGTTAAATGAAATGGCATACTTTTCTGTTACACTGAAATTTCAATAATGGTGGAATTTTGCCTCAAAAAGAGGGCAGTGATCTTCTCACAAACACTGTCCTTTGTCCTGAGGCACACAAAATCCCCAAATCCCTAAAATATTTTATCTAAAGATAAGATAATTTTTCACCAGCTCAGGCATGAAAAAGAAAAGTATATCAGATGCAGCTGGAAAAGTCCTGTTGCTCAGGGAGAAGGTAAATTAAAGGTTTCTATCTTATCTGTATTTCAATTACAGTTTTATTTTTGGTTCCTGGCAGTGCAGACAGTTGAAATCTTGGGAAGTGGAAACACTCACAGGTGTATGAAGAAGGAATCTTTAGTGGTGGCGATGTATATATTTGATCTATGTTGCTTTTCATGTGGGGTGTACATGACATTTAAATAAAAATGTGGACTCTCATGGAGGGGCACATCTGTTTGAGTTCACTTGAAGATTCCCTTTTTTTGCTTTTTTTTTTTTTTTTTTTTTTCCTTAGCAATAATGACCTAGTTAAAGAATCTGCAGCTCTACCTGGCTCCTTCTTGGTGTCAGTCCCAATAAAACCAGTTGTGAAAGGGCCAGACCAGTTAACCATAAAAGGATTGATCTGATTTTGACTGGTGCCCATGGTACATGTTTGTATCCAATTTTCTGGGAACTGGATGACAAAGTCTTCTGATTGTGCAAATAGGTCGTCTTCAGTGGCAAGGGATTTATTCCTGTAAAAAAAAGAACCTCACAAATATAGTCTAGACTTGATTATCAATATATTCTAGTGCCTTACCAGATAACAACAATACAACTGGTTTCATGGATCAGGATATTCAAGTGAATCTTGTGCTTCAAATGATCCCATCCCAATAGAAAGATGGCAGAACCCCTTCTTTACCTGTATTTCTATGATGAACACCACAGATGGGCAGCTTGTTGTGACTTATTTTTAGGGCTGTGGGAGCCTGGGAGGGACAGGTGGTAAGAAAAGCACCTGTCTCCCATGAGCTAACCCCACACATGCACTGGAGTTTAATTCCCTCAGCTGACGAAGAATTCAAAACCCAAAATGCCACTCACTGCCTAGGAAAAACAGGGAAGTAATTCATATCAGTAGATAGAAAAGACAGATGAATGCAGTGGAACCTTACAGAAACAGAAAAGTTAAGAAAGACTGTTAAAATTCCTTAGCATATCTGGGGTAAATATGCTCTATTTGGAGCTTTACTGTAGACAGTTCTGGTCTTTTCTGTTTTCTTCTGGATAAGAAATGCTCTGAAAATGATCCTGCTAACTGTGATTTCAGTGCCTTCTGATTTTAGCTGTGCCAATGCTATTTTAAAGTAGAAGGTTAACACCATGGTAAAACTAGTGAGAGAAAGAGGCTAAGGAAGGTGAAACAAGGTGAGAAAAAAAGGCTAGATAAATGCAGAAAATTATAATAGTGAAAAAAATGTCAAACCGCAACATCTACTCAAGTCTCATAATTATTCACTTGATTAAAAATTTAGGCATGAAGAGATCATAATCTTCTATAATAGGGTACACATTTATACTTTTTATTTACACAGACATAGAATATTTGTATATTTGTGCCTCTGTGTACCACTATAGAGTTGCCACATAAGCAAGATTTATTTACTATCTTCTTGTTTGGGAAAGAAAGGCAAAGAAGAATTCTCTGTCTTCTACCATTGCTCTAGGCAATATTTTCTTGTGTCTGTCTCAGATTCACACACAAATATTTACTAAGGCATTTTCCAATCTACATGAGATTTGAACAGTTCCATGACTCGTTGCATCCTATATTTCATTATCTTCAGCAAAATGTGTATCATGGAAACACATCAGGGTTTTCATGTGACAGTTAAAATTCACAGTGTGTTCTCAGAAAGTGTATCAGGCAAAAACATTTTAGGGTCTGGTGGTGTCCTATGGAGAAAGACCTGCAGAAATCACCAGGATAGAATGATGAATGGATTCTGGATTATATCGTGGTTGAAAAGTAGCAGAAAGCTATCTAATAGATCTTCTGCTGTTTAGTGAACAGGACTCACATTAGGTAATGGCAGCAGAAAACATTAAAGACAATTGTATATGATGTAGTATTCGGTCAGATTCATTCACAGTGTATAGTCATTTCCAAATGGCATCTTGCTGTTCTTTGTTCTGTAGCAGTGTCTAATATTTCTAAACATTTTTAGGCTCTGTGACACCTTAATGGTATACAATAACAGTATGCCTCCCTCTTAGAAAAATGGATACTCTCATTTTTCTAAACATTGTGCCTTTACCTTTAACCATTTCCATTTAAATGCAAATTTCAATCATGTCCACCTCTCTGTATTCCAACAGAAGCCCAGGGAAAAAAACTGTACCTTAAATCCTCATTTCTCCATAAAGGGAGCTGTTTCCTTCAGGTGTGTCACTTCATGTTATCTACCTTCCTCCTAATTTTACACGTCACCATTGTGGCAAGTTTACCTTGCAGAATTTACAAATAAGATAGACTCTTCTTTTTGGCTGAAAACTGTTGGTTTTATGTAATAAAAAAAAAAAATGGGCATTTGCAGTTATCTAAATTTCTTGTAAAATTCGTCTGACATAACCTACGGATATGGAAATTTCCTATTAACAAGTCGTTGAATTATTACCATCATTTACAACTGTTTATACACTCAAAAGTGGATAATTTCCTAAAAAACTGCAGATAAATTAAGTGAATTTGTATCACAGGCATGGATTATTCTTGTAATTATTGTTGCAGTTTAAAGGAAATAATTGAATTTCAGGGTTAAGGATAAAACGTGATGCTATGAAACATATGTATTACTGGTGTCAGTTTCCTGAATGTCTGTTCTTCGTATGCAGCTTAGCAACACATTTGAGCAATTCATTAAGGTGTCTCTGCTTAGTGAGTCTTTGGAGAGAAAGTTACATTTGAATCTGGCACGTAAAAAACACTCAGAAAACAGCCAACCAAAACAAAACATCTCCATGCTCCCTCTCCCCTCACCAAAAAAGATATAAATAAATAAATAAATAAATAAATAAAATAAAAAACTCCACACCCTTTATTTGTTGCTAGTCCCTCTTGATTTACTTTTGACAAGAGAGGGCACTGTGATAACATTCTAAAGAGTGGACATATTTGTATACACTTGCCTCTGAGACAGAAAGGAAGCGAGGGATTAACCCCTGAACCAATTACTTTACAATACAGCAACTACTTCAACACAAAGAGAGGGAGGCAGAGACAATTTAACTAATTAGTGCAAGTCACAATGTTCTTTATGGGAATTACTCAGTTGGAAGAAAAATTGTTGAGTGGGCTCATAGGCAAGGGGATGTCTGCTTTGAAGTGTATTTATTAATTCTCACATTGAGTCAGCTTTTACTAGCTGAGAAATTTAGCTGAAAATAATGGCTGCAGTCCTCCCAGAGAATGATACATATTGGAAATGCTTCATAGGTATATTTGTTTCAGCAGAAGTTTTTTTCTAATCCTTTATTAAATTCAACCCTGTGCATTTCTAACTCACCAGCATATTTCTGGTATTTGTGTGTGTGTGATAAATGGACCTAATGTAGATCAGGATTATCTTGTGCCTGTCATTTTAAAATTAAGAGCTAAATGATGATACACAACTTGCCTTGCAAAGAAGTTGTTCTTTATATTAACTGGTATGAAAGTGATTTGTGTACAATTTTTAATGTAGATAATAAGTTGGGGGCATTTCAGTTCTGAGGAGCCCAGGGTTGATTTCAAACATTTGCACTTTGAAAATCAGATTCAGTTGGATATCTGGAGCTGCTTGTTGTTTTCAGAAAAACTTGCTTGTGGGTAGTTTATGACTGTAAAATTGTATTGTTGGATGGGGCAGGACATTTCTCCCCTGCTTTGCTGCCAGATGTCTGAAGCATTCTTTGTGAGATATTATTGTTGATAAGAATAAATGTCTTCTGAAGTAAATAAAAAGTTAGAAGATTTTTATTTGCATTTTAGATGTTAATAAATATTTCGTGCATCCTTAATTCTTTATTTTCTTCTTTTTTTTTTTTTTTCCCAACTGCAACAACTGCTGCAAACATTCAGACACACAGGTTTTCCTTCATATTGTAACTTTGATTTTATGTGAAATATATGCCTAAACCACAAAATATGCTTGCATTTCACTAAGCTTTCCAGAAGCAGAGGACAGACTTTTAACAGGAGCAGAAATGGTAGATTTGGTATTCATTTGATTATGAAGGCCTCTGGGCCTTTGGCTTTGAGATGTTTTGTGTTGATACCAATTACTTGGAAATTTTAGAATCATAGAATGGTTAGGGTTGGAAGGGACCTTAAAATTATGCTTGGGAATTATTGTGCTCTGTTAAAGAAATTTTACTTATAGTTGCTGTTTGTAATACTGGGTTGGGAAAAAATCTTTCTTTTGTCACTGCATGGCAGGTTAGGCATTTCTATGACTACCTTGTTTTTTGTTATTTGTTCATTCAAGCCTCCAGACCAGAGGTCTTGAAAACAGGAGAAGAGCTCCTTTCCTTTTCTTTACAAAACTCTGAAGATATGTGCCTTAAAGTTTAGTTCTTTCTCCAACCTGGGAATCCTTCTCCTCCTAAAAGAAAGTTAAGGAAAAAATAGAAATACTCTGAAAACTTTAAATTTTTTACTCATTATCGAAATAAACAGAGCTCCAGTATTTTCCTACTTTATTTTTATTTCTTTCTAGTTCATTCAGGCTGGAGCAGATGACTACATGACATTACTTAATTAGCAGAGACTACTCTCTCCCATAGAAATGATAAAACTTATTGACTCAGTTTCTTCCTTTTATTTAGTTCCTCAGATTTTTAGCTTGAAGACATCAAATAATGGGGACTTCTCTGTTCTCTATCTTGATCCAGAAACAGAGAAAATTAATTGACATTGCTAGCATTGAGTATAGCTCTGACACATGTGGCTGACTGAAGGAATAACAGGTACATCAGGAAATTAAAAATAATGGGTAATACTTGGAAAATACTTGTTTCACCTTAAGCCCAATACGAATGTGGTAATGCTCATAGCAATTTAAAGGAGTTAAGAGTCACAGAGCCTCTTCAGACAGATTACTGTTAAAAAGTGTGTATACCAGGTGGTAATTCTTTGACAAATGTCTTTTTAAGTGACAACTGATAGACCTTGTTGTTAATGGAATTGTAATACTTTTCTTTAACTGGATGCAAAAACTCGTTTCTTGGATACTTTTTGTTTATTTTTTGCATTTTGGCTTTCCTTAACTTACTTAAAGGTAGACAATGTCGGAGATATATTTGAGTCTTTCTTTGCGTTTCCACGTGGCCCACTGTTAAAAAAAAGATGGAGTCATGCAGAGATGAACTATTTGAAAACTGAGGAAGAAAAGAGACTATAGATCAAGATTCCACTTATGTCTCACCTGTGCTTCCATGAAATTACACAGCTGTACATGACAACCAAACCTATTTTACCAAGTACAGGGCACATACATTGGCCTTCAGGATTACACTATGAAATCCAAAGATGTAATACTCAGTCTGGAAGTTGACCTAAGGCTTGGGTTGAAGCACAGCTTTTATGGAAGTGTATTTAATGAATAAAATATGATGTAAAAAAAAAAAGATTCTAACTGAGAACCAATGTAGAGAGAAAATTATAAAACATTTGGGTAGTACTTGATCTGAAACAGAAAACAGAAAACAGAAAACTCATCAGAATTAATTGTTACTTTTTATTAAATAAGCCTGTTTTCTTTTTTTTTTTTTTTTTGTTCTTCACCTAAACATTGTCATTGACTGGCAGGCTGAATTTGATCATTAATAATGTTTAAGAGGCACTAGTTTTCTTCCATAAACAATACATAACTTTTCTGATCCACATGGGAGGAGGCAAGTGTGTAAACTAGTCACTTAGAACTTAATCATCTTTGTACAGTGTTCTTTTCTTGATTCCTATTTTCAATTGTCATGATCATAAAATATGCCAGAGGTAGTGGTTACCTATGAATATGCTGTAAGGCTGGTAAGCTTTGGTTTGCTGCTTGCTCTAATGGGTAAAACCAGACAAACCTATCCCATAGGTGGAAGGTGAGCAGACAGATCAGCATCTCATGGAAACTGTCATAACCACTCCTGAGTGGGGCTCTGTGATTATTCCAATGGAGATATTGCACCAGGTAGAGTTCGTGATCCACAGAACAATATGTCACAGACAAGAGGCTATCACAACTTTTTATAATGTCTTATACATCTTACAACAAAATATGACTTTGCAGAAAAAATGTATCTGTTTTAAGATCGTAAATCATGCCAACCATTCATCTGCATAGGAGAAGCACACCTGAAAATTGAATCCTGAAGTGTGATCCATCTGTTTCCACTGTCAGGCTCAGCCCCAGGAACTCCTAAGCAGTTGTTGTTGTTGCTGCTTTTTAATAGAGTAGGACAGTAATGCACAGCCCTCCAGATGTGTTCTGATCTTGCTTTGAAATTCACACACTTGACCTCAGGTTGATGTTGAATATGTTTCTTAGGACCAACAGAATTACAGTGCCCTTCATAAAGAGGAGAAAAAACTTCCAGAGTTGAAGCACTGCAAAGAGTTCAGTAATCGGTGGATGGCTCCAGTATAAACTCCAGTAGCTTAATGAGATTTGAGAGGAAAGGAGGGAACTTTTTTGACTTCTAATGGTAGCACAGTACTTATTCTTGTCTCCTGGAATCTCGTTACTGAGTGATGAATCATGTGACAACAAGTCCTGTGTTGCATTATAGCAGAAATATAAAGATAGTTAATTTTCTTTCCCCAAAAGATTGGTAACTATTAACAAAAAATAGGGCTTTTTGCCACTACCTGTGGGTAGGAGTGAGAAGCGGATAATCCAATGTCAGAACATTTCTAATTTTAACTTGTGTGGGTATTTCTCAGATGATTGAAGAAAGTTAGTGAAACTGCATTGATGCAGGCCAGACAATGAGCCTCTGGACCTACTGTAAGTGCTGATACAGACCCAGTGCCATTCAATGTGTAAGTCATTTCAAACAACCATATTTAATGAAATTTGGATCTATACTGCCGTGAGCGGAACACTGATGTAGCACAAGGTACTGAACTGCTCTCACATCCCATTCAAATATCCAAAGCAATGTGAGGGTGGCTCCATATGACAAGTTGGCACTATGATTCCTTTCTATTCCTTGGAAATATCAGGTGATGAGATGTAGTTTCTACCTTCTGGAAATCAGAAGGTTTGATTTCTTACTGGATGCAGTGGACCTCTAGGGATAGTTCTGTAAGCCACCTAAATAAAGATGATTTTTATTGGAAATGTGCACAGAACAAGTAAAAGGTGAACTATTTCACATTGGAGTATTTCTGATAACTGCAACTTTAAGAAGAAAGTTGACATGAAGGGCTGCCTTCATCATTAAAGAACTGCATGGTACAAGCTGCCCTGTCTTAATCACAGCTGTCATGAGAAAAGGAAATAGATTTTTAAGGTCCAGATAGAATTTATCCTTGGAAATGTCAGGAGTGATTGATGTAAGACACAAGTAAAAAGCTACTCACTAAACGTGTGTTGTCTACACTTTTGAATCCTATCCCCCTCCCTGATATGGTGTTGTCATGATTTTAACAAGTCACAGTAAGAGTTAAGCTGTGCTTTCTGAATAAATTAGTACAGTCACAAAATGACACTTCCCTGACCTTTGCAAAAGGTGGGGAGTATAACGGTAAGACATACAGGGGTGTTAAACAATGTTGTGTTTTTTTCAACCATTCTGACAAAAGGTGCAAGCTCTTTAAAACAGTTTCCTAATGCACTTCAGCAAGAGAGCTAACTGACTGTCATAAGATGACATGCGTAACACAGAGATCTTGCTACACATTTGGATGCAAAAGAACACCCTGTTAGTTGAAAATCATTGCTAACTGGATTCAGATGTTAGAGATGAAGTACATGGAGCACTGTACATTTGGTAAAGCTTAAAGATGCTTTAAAAAAAAAGATCATAAATCTTTAGCTGTGGCCTTTTATCAGCTCTTAATTTGTCATGGTATTTTAATTACTTTCAGTGTAAAATTTTAATCCATATGTTAGGAGAGACAATGCTTGTTTCTTGCTCCTTTTTACTCTCTTTCAAAAAGTTAGCAGGCCTGTGTGAGGCTGGGTGTTTTAAAAGTTTGCTATTGGACATTTCAAAGGTCTTTTAGCTCCATGTTATGCACGAATTCAGAAAGCTGTACCCATGCTGACTTGGAAAATTAAAAATTCAAGAATTAAAGTGGCATGCTTTTTTGGGTGTCTCCACTTATCCCGTTTAGATGGGACCCGATTTTCAGGGGGCTTATTCTCAGCATTGCAGTAAGTAGATCTCTTATTCTCTTATGTGGTAAGGGTATGTGGTGAGGGACAGATTTCTTTTTTATTATTATTATTTTGGTTGTTGCCCTTTTAATCACCTTATTTTCAGGACTTCCATGTGTGACCGCTGAGACATACACAAAATATGATCAAATTGGTACATGAAGCTAAGGGAAGCAATAACATATTCTCAGTACTGCATGACTGCAGTTTAGTCATTTTGAAATCAATAATCCCCTCGCAATTCCCTGTGCCACTTGACTGGACATACAGATGCAGATGCCCTTGTAAATGAGTTTACATCGCACTGTGCTTGTAGCCACATAATCTTTCTTCCCTTTTCAAGTCTGTCCCATTTCGTCTTGCATTTGAAACTCAAATTAAGATTGCATGTAAAGTTGACTAGCTATTCCAGGTTATTTAATGGAAATGAAACTGTATAAGCATACAATACATGGTTTGCTTAAAATTGATTTACCTACCTCTTTCCAAAGTCACAGGCAAATACAATTCCTATGCATCCGAGAATTGCATTATGGAGGAAAAGAAATAGAAGAAAAAGAAAGCATCAATTTGCAGTTATTTTGTGGAGGACCTCAGTCTGGTAAAAAAGAGTTTAATCATCAAAAAGAAAAATTAGATGCAAGTACTAAATTTAAAATTGTCATTAGTTACAATAAGTAAAGCTTTTAGAATGAAGGCTGTATATATTTTGAATGTGATCTTACCATTTTTATACTTAAGCTTAGATTGCAATAGAGGAGGTGGCTAATCTCTAGGGAATTCCTTGGTGCTTTTTGTTATTGCCTTGCGTTTGTCCAACCATGCCCCTCCCTTCCCCTTCACTCTCTCTCTGCCCAGGTGATGACAACAGGGCACTCTATATAGACAGAGAGAAGTTTGTAGTTTCTTAGCATCAATAGCCCCAGAGTTACAGGCTGTGAGGAAAGAGGGTCTCCAATGAGTCTGAGCTTCAGCTGTGCCATGGCAGCAAAGACTACAGCTACATTCACTCTACTGTCTGTGTAGTGGAAGTGTGAAGCATAAGGAATGGCATGGTTGACCAAGCTTCCTAAAATTATCTCTATGGCTGTGGTATCATCATCATCATCATCATCACTGTTGTGTATTATAAACCTGTGAAGGATGCTTTGACAAACCAGAAATGACCTGGTCTGGCCCAGAAGTCTCTATGACTGATTTTGGCTATAATAAGCCACAGGTCTGAGGGTCTTCCCTTATACAAGGAGTAGCAGCTAAAGCAGAGGAACTGAAGGAGAGTAGGATTATGTCTCAGACCATGGGTTCTTGTATTGCAATCTGAGAGCTTTCCTTTTGCTGAGACCTTTTAGGAAATGGCATAAAGATTTAGGAAAATGAAATGCATCTTTTTCAACATGTGGTGCATGCTGCTTTAAAGGAAAAAGCACAACAGGGCAGTTGAGGAACAATCAATACAGATAAAGTTCTTCTCTTAGTCTCAATACAGATTGATTTAACTTGTGAATCATAACTTGCTTTTCACATATTGATTTATTTATAGATATATGTGTGTATTTAAAGTATATATGCACATGCACATGTGGATTAATATCTCTTAGTACTTTTGTTCACCCTGAAAATACCCAGCCTGTGCAGTCTCTGTGCCACAGGGTGGCCTTGTGGTAATAAATTCCTCAGGCAAAGCGTATGCTGTGTTCACATCCCATCATTTTTGCTGAATATTCCCTGCGCTCCTTATCAATTTCAGGAATTATATCCTGGCCATAAGACTAGGACAATATCCATATGATACTCACGGAAATGAAGCTGTAGAGAGGACAGATAAATGACAAATACAGGAAGAGGAGTAGGTAGGAAAAAAGTCTATGGTTCATCCTAGTTGTTAACCTGCTTAAAGTAGGATAAAACTTCTTAAATAGGTTTCCCTTGGGCCTACCTATGCCAAAAGTGAAGAATCTTGGACTTTCCTCATTTCCTTTAAGTAATGAAGCATAACTACTCTGCTACAAGGAGGTAGAAAAAACTACTACTAATACTACTATTACTATTACTACTACTACCACAGAAAGTCTATGTGACACCTTGTACATTTGTTTATGTGAATGACACAAAACATGGCACTGGGCATTCTCAGTCAAAGATACATTTGTTTTATTTTGAGATACTATTTTCTATTTTCTGGTGAAACAATAGGTTCTTATTACTCAAAGATGGTATGACAAAGTGTGAAAAATCAGATGCTGTTTCAGGCAGACTGAGAAAGTCACACACGTTTAACTCTGACTAAATCTTTCTTAAGAGCTCCAGTCTGGTAAAGAATCTGCCAAACATCTGGTTGTCTTTTGCATGAAAAAAAATTATTCTTTCATTATTTATTTGACAAAAGACAAAGGAAAGAGGATCTACTGTCTACACTGATAAGCCACATATTTTTCTTGTCCTGCAGAGTTTTACCTGTTCATCTTATAGTCTATCACTAAATCCTATACTCTTGAGTTTGTATATCTTCATATTGCTTAGAAAAAAAATCCCTAGTCATCACCTCAAATCCTGTGGTCCCATCCTAATGCTTGAACAATTTTTTCTGGCCACAGGCTGATAAAACAAATTGCTGTCCATGCTGTACCTAGTTCTAGATCACTTTTACAGACAACACATTCATACTGCATCTGGTTGTATGGACATTGCAGAGTCTGGCACAGTACAAGAAATCTGACAAGAAAGAATAGAGAAGAACTAGAAATCATCCACTCCAGTATGAAAAAAACTGGGGCAGACCTAGGGAGAAAAATCCAATTTCATTACTGTATTTCAACATTCTGGAATTTGTGTCTTCCTCTCTCATCCATTTGCCCAGATGTGTGCCAAAATTTTTTCCTACATAAATGTGCACATGCATCCTTCTCCTTTCCTCTGTTTTTTGGTTAGTTTTTTGGTTTTATGTGTGTGTGTTTGTTTGTTTGTTTCTTAATTTGTTGTTGTTTTTTCCTTTTGTCTCCCTAATAAGAATTAACAAGAGACACCTAAAAAAAGTTTCTAGCCAAAATTTTTTTCTCTGTTTAATGAAATTGCTTTGCTCAGAGAAAACAGTGGTTTTCTTGATGAAAATATTTTCTGCTAATAAGTTCCTACCAGTTCCAGTAAAAATTATAATAATGAGAAATGTAAAATGAAGCAGAAAGTTCAAATTATATCACCATTGGTGTCCTCTTAGGGAAAACCTACCCTAGATGCTACATACCTGAAACTTTCAGCTAGTGCTTTTCTGCTGAAATACTACAAAGCAATGATTTTTTTTAAAGCTTCTTTTGTTTCTGCTGACCTACTAAAGATATACATGATAGTGCTTTATTTTCACTCTTCAGAGAGTTTAAAATCTATGTATATATCTCTCTGCTGGTACATATGTGACTGAAATGAGCAGATTTGCTTGACTTATGAACTAGATGCCAGACCACATCTGAAGAACTGCTGAGCTTGCAAAGTGCAGTACCACACTCCTTCCATTCTCTCTCACTCACTCTCTCAGTGCTGATAGTTCTGGCCCTTCAATGTTTTTAACTATTTCATGGTTAGAAATTTAGAGAACAAATCCAGATTTTCTTTATGTATAAGCAGTGTGTTCTGGAGTTTACTTACAGATCTCCAAAGCAGAGCTATGTGCCTTTTGTGAATAAGTTCACATTATATGATCAGCATTTCAGAAATGTTCAGGTGAGATGCAGGTCTGCAAAAGTTCCCAGCATCAGGAAAAAGAGACCCGAGGAAAGTCTGGTTACAGACAAAGCCAGAACAGAAGATTTTTGGATGCTTAGCCAGCTTGAAAAAAAAACATCTTTGTAAGTGCTTAAATGAGTTCCTGCAAAATATGGTCTTAACTGTAGGAGCTGAGAAATTTGATTTATGACTCTGCATTACTCTCTGCATTACTCTTTGCCTACACCTCAGCCACACTCCTGCTGTCACTGGTGCTGCTAACAGTTAGCTGGTGTTAGTTTCTATTAGTAACTAGTTACTATGATTTAAATTATGATGCTCTTCTTTTGGAGGTATTTTTCCTGATACCTCACATAAATAGTAAATGCCTTGATTTTTCAAATTTTCACAGTCCACAATTGTCAGTCAGTCTGTGTCCTGCTGGTCCCAGACAGCATCCTGATTTTCTGAGACTGTCATCTGGCAATGCTGGTTGATGTCTTTGCATAAAGAATGTGCTTGTTCAAAGGAAGACTTTGGCTCTGTAAGAAGCAGGCTGTATGCTAAAGATTTGTTACTCTATAACAAAGGGGGGCCACTGATCTGCAGACACAGCTCACACTGATGTCAACGAAAGCTGCACATAGAGTTCAAGTGTGCAGTGGGGCCCTTTGCTTCTAATTCATCTCAGGGTTTGCCTTATTTCAATATGCAGCTTTGAGCTGCCTGAGATTAAGATGGATTTTTAAAGATGTTGGCTGCAGATCCACGCTGACAAGAGGTGAGAAAATCCTTGCAGTTCCACGGACAAGTCGAAAACCTGCCTGAGCAAACTGCCAGTTCAACTGTTCGAAAAGCGGCCACAGACCAGGGAATTGCTGCTCACAACTGAGTGTCAACTACTCGCCTGGCGTGTTTTGGCATAATTTCATTTGCTTCTGCAGAGGCATACTGACTTAAATAAGCTAAAGATCTGTTTTTAAAGTGCACATAGCTACTTTAAAGCCTCATCTTCAAAGTTCGCAGGTTTGAGTGTTGGTTTTGGTTTGGATTTTTTTTTCTGTTTCCTCTGAGTTAACAGTTTCATTTCACTGGGGTTGAATATTGTTTTTCTTTTTCTTGAATAATGTATAGACATAATGAAAATTGTAGGGCTGGGGCAGAGAACATTATGTTGAAGTGTAATTTCAGAAGAAAAGCACTACAATTCTGCTCTGGGCAGTACCAAAAATTAGTAAAATAGACACTTTACATCCTAATAAAAGCATAATCCTTTTTATTTATTTATTTTTTTTTAATGTATTTATAGTCCTTTTTGTACTTGGTGCATTGTAGACTGGTAAATAGTGGTCAGAGCTGTATTGCTGCTAAATCAAATGAGCAAAACTGGAAATGTCTTCAAGGAGGTACATGGCATGTAGAGGGGGGAAAAGTAAGGTCAGAGCACAACTAGCTGTCTAGGTCTTTTGAGAGCAGAGCATATCTTGAGCCAAAAATAATGCAAGTATGTGTATGCCTCTACAATTACCCTCTAGATAGTCAGGAATAAGCAGGCTATGTAGATGGGGACACTCTACCTCCTTGGCCAACAGTGCTGAGGCATTGTAGGTAGAAAGCTATCAATTTTTGCTATATTGGTTTATTGTTATTTTGGTTATCCTGGACCAAAGTGGAAAGAGGAATAATTGTCTCTTACAACTCTTTGAAGGATTTCTGAAGTTGAAGTTTCCTACTAAACTCCATTTTCTCCTGGTTTTGGTAGTCATAAGCTGGTAGTTAGCAAAGATGACCAGGTGTAAACAGACACCTATCCATCATCTCACATTCAGAGAAGATTCCTCCATGACAGCTCTGAATTGTTCCGTGTGGGAACCATGCCTCTGGCAGGATTATATCACCTAACTCCAGGGCTAGAGACAGCACAGCTTTTTTCACCATAGGACTCTGCACACATTAGTTATGAGATCTGCTGAACTTTATTCATGGGAAAAATTTTCAGCTCCTTCCTGCAAGCAACTCCTGCAGTTTCCTTCATCTTGGTTATCTGAAATATGTAGCATATATGTCTAAAAAAGTTTTAGGTGTGTGATTTGTAGGTTCTAGAAAGTTAGAACATTCTGTGCTGTCAATCCAGCACTGCTCACAAACACTGCAGTCTCACTCGGTTAAAGACCAGAGCAGAGAACATAACTGAAAACAGTATCAGGCACTCAGGCTGACCTGAGGTCTGTTTTCCATGTTAATCACTACTAAATGAATTGTGTTGTTACTGAGCAGGGAATTAAGACTAAGGTTTTCAAAGTCTTCAGCATTAGATTATGAGTCACTGTCCTGCACTGTCATCTTGGTTATGCAATTAAACAGTCTTCATGAGAGCATTTAAAAAGAAGCCAGAGTATGCCAATCCACAAAGCATTTCACATCCATTCTCTTTTATAGAAGGCTGAAGGAAATATTAATTTTGGTAAAATGATTTATCAGTGCTTCAAATCGTACTACGCCACAGAGCATAAAACAATTTCTTCAGCCAGCTGGTCCACCTACACTAAAACTGAGCATGTTTAAGATGTACAGTGGAGTCTGAAATAAGCACCTATTGGCTTTACAGAACCCAGTTTGTATACTTTCAGGATGAATTCTATTGTGAGTGACTCCATTCCATCTTTTATTTTCTCTGGAGACTGCAACTGGGAGGAGGTAAACAGCTATGTTTTTGTGTGTTTTTCAATTGTTGCCATATTAGCAGAAATGGATGCATTTTAGCAAGAGCTAGAATTATTTATCCACATATGTGTGTTCCTTTTGCTCATACATTATATTAATTCTAATTCTAGGTGATTGTCATTAATTTACTGAGAAATCCTTTTTCTTATTTCAGACTGAGAGCATTTTATAAGCACTAGAACCAGCCAGGCATCCTATTTCTTTGACATATTTTTGTGTATTTTTACGTTACTTTATCAGTCATTTGAGCTCAGCTTGCAGTACTTAACAGTCTTGGCCTTGATCCTACAAGCATGTGTGTGTCGTTCTTCATGCATATATGCACTCCCATTGAAATCAATATTCATCCATTAAGTACATCCATAAGTGTTTGCAGGATTGAGGCTGCCATTTTATTTTATTTATTTATTTTATTTTGTTTTCTTTTTTTTTAGTATTCATACTATTTTCTGTCTGGTGTCTATTGTAGTCTTTTGAGTAAGTGATTCATAGACTGAAAAGGGCTCTTCAGATCTCATTTTGCACAGAATGATACAATTCTTCATGTAGTGCCAGGACCCACTCAAGGCTTTTCAGTTGCAGAGGCAACATTCACTTCCAGTATTCCAAGGCTCCTCCCAGGAGTGAAATTGAATTTTGTGATAATGACACAGAATATTCAATGAGTGCATGCAGGGAGATGTTGAGAACTGAGGGACGCCAGTAAAGGCAAGGTTGATGAGGAACCAGAAAGGTCATGGAAGGTTTTGGAGAGCAGTGTGTGTGTATCAGAGGGCTGTGTGGTCTCAGAAGAATTCTGCATTTATGGAGGGAGGCAGAGAGAACCCAGGCAGATTTCTGGGAGATTGAGGGAGTACTGTCATTCTTGGTGGTTGTATATTTTTCCTCATCCTACCTTGGCCAAGGATAATATATGTATTTGCACAAATGGTTAAAAAAGTATTCAAAGAGGCTTACTGCTGGAGATACACAATTGCTTGCTCTCACTGCTCTCCATTCTGTTTTTCTGAGGGAAAGGAAGGACTATTAAGAGAATGAAACTTGTAAAGTTTCAATACAAGAGGTTTGTGTTAAATATCAGACCCTTCCAGAACAAATCTCTTCCTATTTACATCTTGTCCTTTTATTAGACCTTATCAGGCTATTCAATGTGTCTTTTTTTTCTGGCTTTTATTTTTAAGAAATACTTTTATATTTACTCACAGCAATTTTCAAAGTTCTTCATTTTATAAAAAAAAAAAAAAAAAGGATTTAAAAAAAAAAAATATTTCCTGCCATTTGTACTAACTGTTGATGCTTGTATCTATCACAATGAAAAAGGGACCAATAATTTTTTCTACTGTTTACAGTCAATTTATCTCTTAAGTTTTCATGAGTCAACATTTGAATCTTTGGCTTACAATTACAGTAAGACAGGTTTGTCTCCTACTTAACTTTTTGTAGCTTCACTTAAAAGTAAAACATGACAACATTTTTTGGTTATTATGTTAAAATTACATTTCTAAAACTGAAACAATGTGGTTTTCTTTCACCTGAAGATGTTTCTTTAAATCTGAAGGGTTACAACATTTTGTGGCTGATCAGCAATTTAGGATTCAGCTCATCACTCATAATTTTTCCACTTTTTTTACAGTATGGGCATCTCTTTAATTAAAGATCAAGTCTGAATTTACTCATCCAGTGTACTAGGTACATGCGTACAGACATGAGTACAGATACACAGAAGGCATTGATTATGCCTTACCTCATCTGTACGCATTTCAGTACCTCTGAATTAAAAACTGAAGAACTGTGCCTGAAAAGCATCTGCCTTTTCTGCCTCTGCCACTTTTTCTAAGTGGACTAACTCTTCTTCCCAGAGAGTTTATCTTAAATCCTAGGTCTATATGGCTAAAAGTCTAGTATCTTAGACATTAATGCATTGATCATCTGACAGATTTTTCCCTTCTATAATAAGCAACACTTCTCATAACAAGACATAAAAATAGGACATGAATTAACACGACACATAGCAGAATATCAGTGAGTACAGCCTCAGATTTAAAATTCCAAGCCTTTAGGGTGTATGTTAATTTTTTGTAGCATTAAGTAGCTTACAGTTTTAATCCCCATTCGTTGTTAGGAAAAAACACAACACAAACATGGAATCCATTGCAGCCTGCACTGGCAGAAGGGTTCCAGCAACAGCCACATGCTCTGCCTCCAGAGGGCAGTGGATATTGCAGGCACTTCTCCATCTCCTAAATTAATAGCACTAACATCTGGCCTTTCCCCAACAATGGGGTGGTGGGGCAGGGAATTTCTGCTGGTTGAAAGTGGAATTTGGCTTCAATTAAAAAAAAAAAGAGAGAGAGAGAAAGAGAGGGGAGGGGGACACTGGGTTTATGAGTTATACACTCTTTAATTTACAGGCTTATATGATATTTACAACCACTAAATGTCTGGAGTTAGCTCCAGCTCCAGGACTCTCTTTTCCACTCTCATGTAACCACCAAAACTATTTTATTTCAAATACAAATGTATGGTGTTGGGTTTTTTTTCAATTTTCCTTGGGGGAGTGAAAGAGAGGGGCGAGTGTGGTGGGAAAGTATTCATTTCTCCTGTGTAGTGGCCTCCAAATGCATTATAAACTTTTATTGCCTTGGAAAGTGTTACAGAGTCAGATTGATTTGCATTTGCAAAAGATAGATGGGAACTTCCAAGGGGAACATGTGATGGTCAGAAGATTCCATATGGTCACAAGCACCCTTTTCTCTGGTCTCAAGAAACCTGTTTTTGAGAGTAAATCACTGAAGGAAAACAGATTTCTTGGAAAATTGTTGTAATCTAATGCATGTAAACAAAAGATTTTATAATAGCCTCAGCCACACTGGGACTTCTGAAAGAATTACTTCAAACAAACATCAGTTTTTTAATTGAGAATCACCCAAGAGGGTGGTGATGGTGCATTGATATTTTAACTTTTTTTTTTTTCATTTTTCTTTCTCTTTCCTCCCCAATGTGGAAAATATTGCAAATTTCACAATATTTTCATTTAAAATTCTTATCAGACTTTCTAGCATTAAAGTTTCCTAAGGCATATCACAGAATCACACAACAGTCCAACATCTGTTCTGAACAGGGTCAAGCATAACAGGTTTCCCAGGCCTGTGTCCAGTAAGATTTTGAATATGTCCAAGATGGAGAATTCCAAGCCTTCCTCAGAAACCCATTGTCATGTTCAACCACTTTCACAGAATTTTTTTTCTTATGATTGGATTTTCAACATTTCAGTTTGTGCCCACTGTGTGAGAGTCTGATCTCACTGATTTTGAAATTGTCTCAAAAGAGCAATTTTAAAGTGAATAGTCCTGGCTAGGGTGGAGGACCTGTCCTGGCCAGAGCTGAGCAGGGGGTGACACCCCGAAAGAGACAAGAACTACTGGGTGGAGACTGCTCCCCTTTTCTGAAGGCCAGCCTGCAAGGCACGATTACCCTGGCCAGGGTGGAGGAAGCCACCTTGGTTGTACTGATGCTGATGTACCTGCCTAAAGGTGGCTGGAACGGAGCAGGGAGTGGTGCCTGGAAAGAGATAAGAGCTGTGTGCTGGAACCCCCCCCTCCAGGCAAGCCTGTCTGCAATGGCTCTGATGCCAATGAACCTGGCCCGGCCAAAGCAGAACAGGGGTGAGCCTGGAAGGAGATAAGAACTGATGAGTGGGTGGGGGACTGTACCCTTCTGCAGAAGCTCCCCTCCAGGCAGCCTGTCTGCAATGGCTCTGATGCTAATGACCCTGGCTTCTGAACAGACAGCTGCCCCTTTGGAACAAAAGGAACTCAGGGGTATATATGGCTGTCCGTGCTGTGGCTGTTTTGTGGTTTCTCGACCTACCTCAGTTTTGCATTGGACCCTGTACAAGTTCAGTGCCATCTTGAAGAAACTTGCTGAACAGCTGGATCCCTGGAGGTGACTCTCTCTCTCATTCTTTCTTCCCATTTTCTTACCCTTTTTCTCCACTTTTCCTCTCTCCCTCTTTTGCCTGGCTCTATAGTTTTGCTATAGTTTTGCTTCTGTCAATTGTCAAATAAAAGTCTGTTTGTAGAAGACAGAAAACTGTCTTCTACAGTTGCACATTGTTTCAGGGATACAAAATAAAAAAAAATTTGATGTTACTTTGGATGGTAACACACACTCTTGTCCTTTCACTGCTCACCACTGAGAAGACTCTGGCTCTCTCTTTATCCCCTGGTATAAATTATTTATATGCACCAATAATATAGTTGCCAAACTTTTTTTTCTTGAGGCTAAAAAATCCTGGCTTTCATTGTGTCTTTTTTCATATGAAGTAAACTGCAGGCCTTTAATAAACTTTCCATCCCTGCAGTGAACTTTCTCCGGTAAGTTCATGCCCTTCTGCACTAGGGAGTCCAGAACTGTGCCTATCAATCCAGATGTCTCACATGTGCTGACCATAGGTCTTCTCTATCAATTTAATAGCAATGATCTTCCTACTGTAGCCCAGGAGACTGCATTCATAGGCATTGTACAATACTGGCCTCAGTGTTGAGCCCTGGGGTACACCACTAGTGACTGGACTTGATGTTGCTGCCAACCCTTCAACAGCAGTTCAGGCAGTTTTCAACCACACTGACCACTTATCTAGCCAATACTTCCTCATAGTTGCTCTATGAGGATACTATAGGAGACTTGGAAGTCAATATAAATAACATCCACTCTTCTCCCCTTATCCATTGAGCTAGTCATCAGATCATAGAAGCCTGTCAGGTTGGTCAGACATTATTTCCCATTGTAAATGCATGCTGACATCTAATCACTCCTTGTCCTCAATGGATTTTTTTTCTCCTTAATGTCTCTGGAAAGAGCTTCCAGAATTTTTTGTGCTGTAAGACTGAGGTAAGGTTGACAGTCCAAAAGTTTAGTTTCTTCTGCTTGCCTTTCTGCAAGAAAGGAGGGACAATTATTTTCTTCCAGTTCTCAGGAACCTTTCCTCATCACCCTGATCTCTGAAAGATAAAACATAGTAGCCTCACAATGACATCTCCCACCCCCTTCAGTACTTGTGGCCGCATATTAACAATTCCACAGGCTTGCATATGTCCAGTTTGTTAAAATATTGCCTAACGTGTTCCTTCCAATGAGAGTAGGTCTTCCTTGCTCCAGACTTTCTCACTGTTCTCAGGATTCTGGAATTCCTGAGTGTGGGTCTTACTGATGAAAAATGTACTGTACACCTTGGCTTTTTGACTCATTCATAAGTGGACTCCCACTTTCTTTTGCTGATGATACACTTGCAGAAGGCCTTCTGGTTTCCCCTCACATCCCTTGCTATATTCAACTGCAGATGGGCTTTGGTTTTCTTAGTACTTTCTCTGCACACTAAAACTGTGTCTCTACCTTCCATCTGGGTAACCCATTTCTGCTTCCACCTCTTGTATACTTCCTTTTTATGTCTGAAGATTTTTTCTGGATACCGTTCATCCTGCTCCCTGTTACCTCCTGTACATATGCATGGACTATTTCTGAACTTGGAGAAGATGATCCTTGAAAATCACCCAGCTCTCCCTGACCTTTTCTGTTTCTAGAACTGCAGCTAACAGATTATTCAAAGTAGATTTCTGATCAGTCCAAAGTCTGTTCTCCTGAAATTCAGGGCTGTCATACTGCTTTTCCTTGTTTGCTTCTGTCAGGATCCAGAAGGCCACCATTTCATGGCTAGTGCAGCCACCAGGCTTCACATCCCCATTGATTTCTTCCTTGTAAAAAATCAATTCAAACAAACAAAAGAAAAAGTGCTCTCTGGAAATCCTCTGAATTAGATGCATTTAGGTGATTCACACTAGACTAAGAAGAGACCAGTTTCTTACAGAAAAAGAATAGTGGGTTTGGTTTTTTTATAAACAACAAAAAAAAATCTTAAGCATCTTATTTCATTTTTCAGTACAATAGTGCCTGTTCTCTGCTCAAATCACTAAATAATACAAATATAATTATTAGACTGGTTATTTTGTTTGATATAGGGACTAGGACAACATGGGGATATGATGTCAACAGCTTTCTTTATTTGCTCTTTATGACTAAGAAAGTTGGAGAAAGTAACATGAGTATAATTAGTTCACACTCAATATCCTCAGTACTCCCCCCTGGCAGGATTGTCTGAAAAATTCCAGGACTTTAAAAATTGTTTCAAAGCCAGAGGTCTTAAAATGAATTGGTATCTAACTACAAGAGGCAAATGTCTTTCTAAATTGCTGTAAGTATTATACAATAATTGTATAATAACAGCAAACAGTGACAAAGTGAGGTGAAAATGAAGCATTTTACAGGCAACAAAATTCATCTGTTTTGGAAGTGAATAGTCCTGTAATAACTATGTGAGAGCTAAATTTCTTTCAGAGATTGTAGTAAAAATAATTAATCAGGAAATTCTTATAAGAAATAAAAGATCTGGAAACAAAGTTTTGTCAGTATATATTAACAAAAGAGCTTTAATAAATACTAATTTACATAAATGTTTGACAGTCTTTCCCTGTTTTGAGTGCTTAGGGAAGATAAAGATTTCAGAGGGCAGGGATGGGTGCTGGTTCATACTTATGAGGAATTTCATACTCTCCAACCTGACTCAACAGATCGATGAAAGCTCTCAAGTAGCACTGACCTCACCACACAAGAGTCACACACTCTATAGTCTATAATGCCCTATTAGCCCTTTATTTATGTACCCTGAAGAGAAGAGTATACTACTGAGCAAAAGCCTGATACTTGGAAGAAATGAGATTAAGAGAAGTGAAACAAATGCCAGGATCCCCTCTTGCCTACTCAAAATTCTCAACCCATGCAACATCAAGAAACAAGAAACGCATTTTTGAAAGGAGCATGTCTAGGATGTGTCTAGGGTTTCATAATGTGGAGTGTTCCTGGTTTTCTTAAACTAGTTTTCAGAGGAGAACACTGGGGTATTTAATTTAGTGTTTCTGAAAGCTTCAGATTTTTATTTTTTTAAGTGAGAAAACAAAACCTCATTTTTGTAAATGTTGTGATCAAAACATATTCTGGCTTGGTTTCATGATGGATAACTAAAATTTCCTAAAAGTGAAAAATAATTTTCCAGGACATTCTTATTGAAGAATAGGTAAGTATGTATCTCTTCACTGAAGGTGCCAGATGAACTGATAGAACTGCTGAGTAGTCAATGAGATAATCTGCATCTAAATAACAGATATAAAATGTTTCTGATATGACACAAGAAGTAGATTTAAAAAACACAAATAGAGACTGCAGTGTGTGGATGTAAAGGAATCACAGGATGATTTGATCTCCCTAAAATTTATGCAGCACAGCAAACCAAAATAAGTAAAAAAAAATTATTTACACTTTCATTTTATTCAGTTTTTAACTCTTTAAAGTAAACTCAGCACTTAAAGGTGAAGAATCTTTGTTACAAAAGGGTGAAATGTTTGGGGAGACAGCACCTTATAAACCTGTTCCTCCTAAAAAAAAAAAAAAAAAAAAAAAAACCAACAAAAAACAAACAACATTTGAAAGCAGAAAATGATAAAACATTAAATCTTCTCTTCATCTCCCTCCTCTTTTTAGCCACTTTTAGATGGTGGGATTTTCAGCTGTGACTATGTGTGAGGCCCAAGTGACACCACCATTCTTGCTTATGAAACTGTGCAGTGTACTTTGTCCAGGTATTGGCCTGTGGTTTGTTACTGGTTCAAAAAATGACATAATGAATAAATCCATTATCTTAACTTCAGTTTTGGGTTAAAATGATAAAGTGTAAGATTTCAGCACATGGTCACAAGACATTTACGTGTAAATCCTTCATGTTACAGTTCTATAATCATTTCTGCATTGTGTACATCATCAATAGATTTCTGTATGATTGACCAGCCATGACTACATGTATTGGATAGGATCCATTTAATTCTGTAAATTAACATTTAAGGGAGCCTGGAATCAGGTAGAGTCCTTGGCCTTCAGGACAGCACAATTGTCCTTCTCTACTGGAATGCAGTCCTGTAGCCAGAATGCAGGTTTTTCACTCACTCTCAGTGACAGCACATGTCCTTGGATCCCACTTGAGCAACAAAATTATCATCTCTCCCCTCGTCAATCCATGCTCC
The DNA here is from genome assembly GCF_036169615.1 of Heliangelus exortis. NCBI lineage: Eukaryota > Metazoa > Chordata > Aves > Apodiformes > Trochilidae > Heliangelus > Heliangelus exortis. The sequence continues at coordinate 13,453,699 of NC_092426.1, read as the reverse complement.
TCAAAAGTCATGCTAAATCTTGAGACAGGGGTAATTTAGTATGAACACTCTGTGTACAAGCTCTCTGTATGCTTCAGTTTTGAAGTTATATAAAATATATAAATATATATATAAAATACTGAAGAGTGAGGAAGGAGAGTGACTCCACTGCTGGAAGATGGGGACTCATGCTTAGGACAGAGGCAGATCTTCTGCCAGGCATACATCTACTATGGAAACCAGCCCAGAGACTGCAGCTTAAAATAAAACATCGTAAAAGCATTATGTAATTGTCACAAAATGAACCTTTCCTGAGAGTTGTGAACTTTAGTGGTTAGGAGACAGATAAGTTTGACAGTGGAGACAAGGATGCCAACAAAATTTAGCCATTGGTAAATTCAGAGGCCATACTGATCACTATACATATAATGCAAATTAAATAGAAATTTGTGAATACGAGGATATACACCTTGCTTGGAAGCAAAGATTGCACAGACGCACTGTTTGACAGCTGGAAGAGTTCAGTAATATATTTGCAGTCATATTGTAAAGAAGGAATTCTTTTGCTCTTTAAAGAAAACAAAGTCCTGATGAAAGGGACATTTGGTTTTTCTGTGCATGACAGTTAAAGTGATTCAGGTTACAAGGAGGAAAAAAAAATTTTAAGAAAAAATTAGTCTGATTTCGGGTTAGATTCACAGAAGAAAAATAGATCAAGTGATTGGCCCTTTACAGGAATGAGCTTTCTTAACCCCTCGGGGTATTTAAAATAGAAACAGTCTCTGTGTATCTCCCTAATTTAGCCATGAGGGACAATGGAAAATCCCACAGCAAACTGCCAGAAGAGGAAAAAAAAAAAAAATCAACAAAAACACACGCAACAAAGAATTCATTGGTCAAGACAGTCACTAGTCCTATAATAGGAAGACACCATAAACTGGAAGTGAATACAGGACAAAAAATACGGAAGCGATTAAGATTACTTTTGCTGAGAACCTCATGTGAACTTGTAATTCCAGCTACAGTGTGAACTGGTGGTACTACTGTCTCTTATGTTTACCAAGAATTGCTGGAATGGATTAAGATAATTTCCTTGATTCCTTTACCTTGCAAACTTCCCACTGGATCCCTTGTGAGGCTACTACTGAACCAATAGGTTGGCTGACTGGTGGTTGAGAACACTATCTCTTGATTTGCTGTCCTCCTGAAAAGGTTCTTATACTCTTTGTTGGAAAGTAATGTTCTGCAGAAACCTGACAGGATCCAAATGTTAAATTCTTACTTTCAGTCTACTGACAGCATAGAATTTATCTGCAGCATAAATCTATATATAGACTTCATGGATCATTGACACCCCAGTTTGTATTTCTTACTGTTAATTTCCAAAGATTTTATTCTTGTGGCTTAGAAATGCACAAACTCATTGCCAGTTCAAGTGGAAAATGTAACTTGAGCAATAGTATGTTTCTTGCTTAATACAGGTCTAGTTGGATCTCAGTAGCATCACAAGCAATGAAGTAAAATTCTCATCAGAATACTGAAAACATTTGAATTTTCAGTCAGAAATAATAAGAAAATAGCCCGCAGCTACTATTTAATCATATATAAAAGCACAGAAGTAAAATTACTTTGTAGCTTTGTTACAGAATACAGTTAATAAACCCCTCTTACTTGGTCATGTTTTCTTGTTTCGTCATACACAGCCTTAATTCAGATGCAATGAACTGTTGTTTGAAAATTTATATAACCTTCTGATCTGCAAAATGATGCCAGAATAAGTTTGCTTGCTCGTTCTGAAATATTTTTTTCTTTTCAGCAATTTTATTTATTATGTACTAGCTAACTGGTTGTACCCTGACTAGTAAATTTATGAGCTTAGCCTTTGCTTCCTTTCCAGAGGCCTCTTTGGACAAACTGAGAACTGGCTTATATCCAAGAACAATCTCTGACAGCTCTTTTAAACCTGATGTAGCATGTACATATGTGTTTTCAGACTTGCCTGTAGGTCTGGATGAGAAATGATTTTTGAGGTATGATCACCTGAAGGTAATATTCTCCTCACCTAATTATTCCCACTACAAGTTAGGCAGCTGATCTAATTTAGTCCTGTTAGGCTATTTATCCCACTTGTGTTAGAGACATAACAACAGGCAGAGATGCCACATTCTCTGGAGGTGCCTATCTCTAAATCAGGTTAGATATTTTACCTGCAGATAGTGGGAACTGTTCATCTGCTATTTCTGGCACTGACTTGGGAAAAGTGAATGCTGAACAGCACATCTACACCAAGAAAACATTTAAGCAAACTAAACTACTTTCTCAATTATTTGAACAGCAGTAGTTGTCAGAAACAGTGAACTTTCACCTGCTAGAAAAAAAATGGGTGGCAACGTGGGGAAGTAATTGCTCTGAAACCATAGGTTCTGCTGTATATGGTTGTATATAGTAGTATTCTCCAACTCTACTTTTCCCTTTTCACAATTAGATTTTGTTGACTCCCCCTTAACAGCCAAGAAAATAGCAGTGCTTGAAGAAATTACTTTTTTAATAGTGATAACTTTTTCTCACACACCATCTAAGGACAGCATTTTGTACATATATTTGTATTAGTGGGGGTTTCAAACCTTCTGCACAATCACCTCATTAAGACTTCTGGTACTCAGGCATGGTTTAATTTCTGCTTTTAGACGGGTAGGAATAGGGATTCCTGTATAGGAATGAAATGTGAGTGGGAGTCTGGAGTCAAATATGTATGTCCTGACTTCTGCAGTCATGCTTGAAGCCCAGCCACAGGGGGGGCTTAATCATAATGCCAGCCACAAGGGACCATTGGGCTCCCTTGCTGTCCTAATCAAGACACCAAGCAGAGGAGCCTGAGGACTCTGAGGAAGAGAAGCTGAATTGGCTTAGAGCTGAAATATAATGAGCAAGCATAGCCTATGTAATTCTTTTAGCTTAAAACCTCACTGTCTTAGTGAAACAGATTGGTGTATTAGTTTCTATTAAAACTAATTGTCTACAAGATTCATAGAGTAACATAATATTATTTTAACATTTCTGGCTCTAAGACTGTCCTTATACCTTTAAATATAAAGATTATTTCTTGGAAAAGTGATTAGAATATTAAAACTCTATAAAAGTAGGCATTAGCTGATGATCCTGTCATTATGTTGAGTACCCATGGATTCACCTCAGCACACCTAGTGATTTCACAAAGGCTATTATCTCATGGCTACATCCCCTTCTTCTGAGCTTATTACTTTAAATAAAAAATGTTAATGGTTTCTGAGAAACTCACGATGAGAAATGGAGGATTTCTTACACAAAGAAGCATGCTTTCCAAATTTCAAAGCCTGCGTTTAACTTTCCAAATTCTTCATTGGCCAATAATATTGCAAGGTGAATTCAGCCTTCTTTTATACAAAGGTACCATTTGGCTATACTTGAGTATTATTTATGAAATTACACAGCACCACATTCATAACAATTACATAAGAACGTGCATTATGTTTTTACATATGGGGAGAATGGGAAGATATTATAAAGTGAGAACCATAGACAAGGTCAGACTAGATGATCTAAAAGCTTCAGATCTGAGGTCAAAAATTGGCCTTAGAATAACAGGTACACAGGTACAGGAGCTGGTGGACATTTTAAAATAACATAAATAACATTTATAACATAAATATTTGGCTGTACCCCACATATGACCCTGTGCTGGGGTAGTGAAGAGAGCAAAATGCTTATGAGTGATTCAGAAAGCACAAGCAAAGTAAGATGCCACAGTAGGAAGCAGCAGATGGAGTTTAGGCCTTTGCTGTAGGACCTCAGTGTGTGCAGACTGTTAGCACTCACAGCAAAGGTTTTGGCTGGCTGTGGTAGGGAGTTTCCAGCAGCAATCTCTCTCTGTCCAACCAGAGATACCCTTAGACCCTTTCTTTTTAAGTCCCTTAGACCAGTGGAAGTTGTGATTTCTTACTCTCAGACCAGATCCCTTTGACTTGCATCTCCTCTGTTTCAAAAATCCTTTCAAGGCAACAGGAGTAGTCTCTTCTCAGCTCTCTGCACATAGTACAAGCTACAGGGATCCTATAAGAAGATTTAAGATTGTGTTTTACTTTGTGAAAAGCAATGCCAACTATTGTTGAAATCTAAAAACATCACAGCAGCTGGAAACCAGAGGACATGTGTATTAGTGGTAGGCTCATCTAGTCCAGGGAATAGCCTTGAAGAAACCATGCACAATATACCTGGAAATCAGCTAAAATGTTTTGAGGGAGAAAGAATCACAAGATAACTTTTGCTGGAAGCCAGTGAAAGCAGGAAGAACTGGTGGAGATAAGGACACCACACTGTTGATAGCCTGGCCTATTCTGACATTTTGCTCTTCTTAGTTGCAAAACAAATAGACAAAAAAGCCATGCCAAAACAAAACAACCCACCTGGACCTAAAGAAAAGAAATGTCAATGCAAATTTTGCTGCTACAGAGAAATGTACAATAAAAAATTAGGTCCCCAGGTGAGTTCATGAATTCTAAGATATTATTTACTAGGGCTAATAAAGGAGGGAGAGAAGGCAGAGGTGCTGTATTTTGCAGTTGCTAAGTCTACCTAGGCGAGCAAGTGTATCAGCCAGGGAGGTAAAGGAGAACTGGCACTGGTGCACTAAGAATGAAGTTGGCAAAGGCCTAAATGAGGGAAGGCCAGGGTGTTTCAGTGTGCTGGATTTCTCTTGTTGCAAATAATATTTAATAATTAATAATAATATTAATAAACACAATAAAAATAATAATTAATAATAATGATGATGATAATAATAATAATAATAATAATGTAAAAAAATAGAGAACTCTGGGGAACATCTGTAATACTTCCTGGTAGAATATTGAAGAATGGTTATGTTCCACTGAAGGAAGAAGAAATTATTTCCATTCCTTATGCATAAGAAAAAAACACCTTAACATTAAGAAATGTTCCACATACCTGAGCAATGGCTCTTGTTTTCGTATTTCTGAGAAGCTGTCTTTCTCTGAAAAAGGAGGTTAGCTGAGTATAACATATCTTCCTGAGCACTGCAGGCCTTTTCCAGCTGACTTCAGAACTTTTGTGTGTCAATTTCTCTCTATTTACCTTGCCAACATCATCCTGGATGTATGAGAAATATGGAGTATGCTGAATAACTTTTGGTAAATCTGCTCAAACAGAGAATCAATAAATTAATAAAATGGAGAGGGGGGGAAATGAGAAGAAACATGTCTTAGGCAAACATCTGTCTCAGCAGCATTGAATACAACACTAAGATTTTTAGCACAGTAGGTGAATGATCCCTGCTGCTCAGTGCAGCCTCTCCTGCAAGTGTGGGTGGAATAACACTACTCCCTATTTTCAGAGGTCTGTCTACTCTCATGATACAATCATACAGCCATAACCTGTAGTTTATGGACATTCAAAACACAGCTCTTGTGATGCAATAACTGCAACATCCAGTTTCCCTCCGTAGCTTTCTCCTCTGTGTTCTTTTTTCCTTCTTCATCCTTATTTCCATCCAGAGATCTTACTGTGACATCACTTCTTTAACCATGCAGTTTAGTAACTCCAGCAGGTCACCCCATACACTGACTACTCCCAAAGCAGAAGCTGAAATGTAGTTTTCCAGTGTTTATGATGAACTGAGCTCACAATCTCAGAAGGGTGAGTGTGTCTTAGTCACTTAGAAAAATGGTCTAGAGCAAGGGTTGGTACTTTGACCAGAAAAGATGGGCTCTGCAGTGCCAGCACAACATGAAAGAAGTAGACTGGAAACACTGTTTTATCTTTTTCTTGCTTTTCTCTAAGTTGTCGAGTCCTCCTGGTACAAATGTATAGCCAGTCAGGACAAAACTAAAGAATTAGGGTGTGATGAGGTATTCGATTTCTTCTGAAAAAATGAAGTAGCTGGACAGCATCACATGCCAGACTTGCTTTGGATTCATTAGCAAAGATGTTTTTGACATATAGCTTGTGATCATTACCCACTAAAGGCATATCAGCATGGTGTAACACTGTACCCTAAAGCAATACTCTAGGCATTTCTTCACAGGCTCTAGTGTTTTACAGTGAAAATCTAGATTCAGGAGGGAGGTAGATTGTAGAGCAACAGGCCTGCACTGTCTGCAGCATTTTCTGCAGTATTTTGGATAGGCAGCCTAAAACCTTAAGGTACAATGGGAAGAAAGCTTAAGGGACACTCAATAAATTCATCTGGTACTTGGAAAAGTATGTCCTGCTCTTATTTTCTGTTCAGGGAAGTTTTAACCAAGGGCATACCTAAGAAACTAAAAAAAATGAAGTGACAGATGCTAGTCAGACATTGATCAGGCATATGAGAAGTACAGAAAAGCTTTTCACACAGGGGACCATTGCTTGTCTAATGTGAAGTGATAACCTTTATCCAGAAGTATAGTAAATATAACAGAGTTGGGGTAGACATAGGGGGATTATTTGTGAACCCTCTCCTTAAGCCAGGACAGGGTTATTTTTGTCATCCTTGTCTGAATGTGGGGTGTCAAGACTGATTCCTGCGCAAACTTCCTTCTGTTCATATTCTGATAGAGGCAGCAGAACTCTGAAAGATTTCCTCATGCAGTCTTTTAAAAGTCTGTCTACATCAAAGACTTTTTTAAAATAGTACCAATTAAATCTGTACCACTGAGCTGCTAAGAATGCATGCAAACATGCTGTCCTTAAACACCAAGTGTTGCCACAAGACTTGATTACACATTTACGTAAGCCTATAAGGTTCCTCTCTGAAGCAGAGGGTCTTGTAGGGTTAGAAGAGGGCAGGGAGGGCTGCTTAGCAGTAAGAATCTATGTCATGCCTGATGTATTTAAAAGATGTTCAGACTTTACTGTAAAGAGTTAATTTTTCAGTTTCTTAAATTGTTCAGTCCATCTATTACTACACATTTTTGTGTACAGACAACACATCAAAATGAAACTCCTTCTGCACCCCAGACCCAAAAATAGTGTCTGGAAAAACTGCAGGCACCACAGTAAACTGCTCAAAACATATATTGGATGAGGAGGGTGAAGATTTAAACCAGTCCTATAAATTCAAACTCTCCACTTAAGTTCCTGCTGGGACTTCACAGATTAGTTGCTTTCTTTCATGCTAGATTTATTTGAATGACCTTATTATGGAAAATGGGATTTTATATCTCAATGCCCATTACATTTTTTAATTATTATTATTATTTGTTACAATGAAAACATTTCATTACAGCCCTTATTGAATAGCTAAGTGTGAATCTTGGGAGTGAATAAAAGTCATTTATTGAATCAGTCTGAGCTGGAACTAAGAAAGCATGGAGAGCTGCAGAACTATAAAGCACAAGCACTGCTCAGTGTGCTTGGACTTCCGTAGCAAATGCTACAAGACACGGCTCAAGTTCACTTTGAAAATAAATAAACAAAGGAAGGGCTGATGTTGTTCCACAACAAATTTTCCAGGCCAGCCTTTATCCCTTTCTTGGAAAAAAAATACTATCTCCTCGGGAAGGGAAGTCACTGCTACATCCCTTCTTTACCATGAGTTACTATCCTGACTACCAGCTGTGCTTGTGAGGCTGAGGAGAGTGGTCTCTGACTCCTGGGTCTGGTTTTCCTCTGGGAGGAGCCAGGGAGGCATTAGGATCTGTTTTTCCAAAAAGGGGGAGTCAGTCATCTCCACTGTGGCTTGTACTGGTTGTACCACAGAAGCTCAAAGCATAGTCTACCTCAGCCCTCCAATTAATTAGATTATTAAAATAATTTTGAAGCTTTAACTTAAACCATAATTTAGTTCTTTCCTCTTTTAAAATTATTTAAAGCCAAAGACCACATGTAGGAAATTCAAATGCACTTAAAGACCAGGGATTTTAATGTAGGGTCCTTATTTGTGGATAGTGTTGTTTTACTTCAGCAGCTAAACAGTGAGGAACAGGTTCTGCTGCCTCCTACCCCTGTAAATCGAGACAAAAGCACTAATTTCAGTGGCATTGATTCTTGAATTATCCTGGATTAGCTGACAGCAGAGTGTGGCTGACTGTGACTCCAAAGATATATATACTGTTTGTATGTTGAGTCTATTGTTGATTAAATATGCACACAAACCCAACAAGCCATCAGTCAAAGAAATCACATTTGCTCTGCTGCCAGGATATAAACTAAAATCATGAAAGAAAATGCATTCCTCTGATATATTGAATAATACAATTTCAATAGAAAATGTTGCTTCACATTATTTTAATGTGATTAGTGCCTGTGAAAGGCATTGAATTAACAGATTGGAAACGGGTGTCCTCTGTTTACCGATTAAAAAAAAAACAACCCAACAGCTAGTTTCCTTTACCCTGTTCTATCAGCCTTCCTTGAGTCCAATCTGGAGGGTTTCTTCTGACAGATTTCCTTTTCCATTGCTGCTTATTCCAAGGAGCATACCAACAAGAAAAGAATTATGGTTCCAGTGGCTTTTCTGAGGTATGAATATTGGCCCATTACATTTCCCATGATCTGGTCTGCTTTAGCAGCATTCAGTTGCTGTCAGGTTGTTTTACATCTGAGGCTGGGATCAAGAGTTAGAAGTTACACAAAGTGCTCTTAATAAAAGTTCCCCAACTTAAATACTTAAATAGCCAGTTACCATCTGTGGGTCAGACTGACTAACTCTTCCTAAGAGCAGTAACTGTCTTGGATGTGAGTATGCTTTCAGGCAATCCTGATAGAAAAACAATAATTAAAACATTTAATAGACTTATTACACATAATTTATAAATAGATGTGGTTAAGTAGGTCCTATCTGCTATTTAATGTGTGTTTCTTGGTTATTCACAAATGTCTTGATTTTCCATTGCTTTGAGCACTCAGACAAAGTACTTGGAATTCATACTTCGATGAATCCTTAAGGCTGTGAAAATCTAGTCCTTTGTGGGGTTGGGTGAAAATGTCAGCATGTTCCTATATAAAATTTTGGAGAAGAGAAAGAGCATATATTTCACAGATATTCTCATAAAGATTTGTGTCTTATCTTTCTTTCTTGTTCCTTGATTAATACTTTGATTTTATTAGTTAATTTTTCTGTTCTTCTTAGTGATGTGTAATATTTATGAGTAACTGCATTGACTCAGTAGAACTCTTCAGGGAATGAGCTATCACATGCCATTTTAAAAGATGATAAAATCCAGACACACACTGTCTAATATTCTTACTGGAAATGAATTAACATCAGTACAGTCTTTAAGCATCCCTAATTCTTAAGCAGAATGTTTTCCATAGAGTCAAAAATATGCTAGTATTGCCTGCACTAATAATGATACAAAGTATTCATTTTATCACAGAAAAAAAAAAAAAAGAAAAAAAAAAAAAGGCTGTCTGAGATTCACTTCCCCACCTGTGCATTCACTGAACCGCTGGCACACAAAGGTTAACGAAACCTGGAAACAGAGTAGTAAGTGATGTCAGCAGTTAGCACATTATCATTTTCTTTCATCTATTCATTTAAAGTGCAGAGCAGATAACTTTAACTATCATCTTCAGCACAAAAAAAATGAGAGTTCAAGGCATTGTCAAAGAGATGTTCAGCTTTAGCTCTTAATTAAAGTAAACATAGTTAAAAACATTTCCACTAAAAGAGAAAGCTTTAACCTCACATAACGTTCTGACCACATTCAAATGAGGGTGGAATGCATGCTACCTCATGGAGAGAGCTCGCAGTATAAAATTTTGCCAGTATAGCAGCTGCCAATAAAAAAAAATATTGTGATTTTCATTACACCATGCTCATTCATCACTGGAAAAATGCAAGGATGAGATCTTCCATACAAGTTCAGACGTATGCCCTTGAGAGCTAAAGAATGACTTTTCAATGCAATTCCAAATGTTAATATCCCCACAGGAATGCAGATCCAACAGAGGAACCTACTATGCTATATAGCCATCATATTCACCTCAGTGAGTGAACATCATGCATCAATGTGACTTGATACTGTGATTTGCTACTTCAGAGATGTGCTGCATAATCAGCAGCACTGGCAGTTCTTTCTTAGGCTCCTGTCCAACTGGATTTGACATGGGAAGAATCTCTTTGATTTTGTAAGTTTTTGGTTGGTTGTTTGGTTGTTGTTTTCTTTTATATACATACCACAAAAATGCTAATAGATAACTTGAATATTTTCCTGATTTGTTTTCACTTACAACAAGGAAAAAAATGAGAGAGTATAAAATAGACAATAGAGGGGACTACATCGCCACAGAGTAAAAAGCAGAAGATTGGGAAGTGATATGTTCTCTTTATACAACTCTAGCATGCCACATCCAAATGATTGGGCTTTCATCTCGCAGACTTCTTACCGGGTAGGTCTTGCCAATTTTGGAAGGACGATTGGTTCAGGAAAGGAATAGTGCTGGATAGATAACTTATGAAAATAACTTCTGGCATGAAAGATTATAATGACTAAAATTGCTAGGTCTACTTTGAATTTCAGAGGCATGTAAACATCCTATACATTTTCTCAAAGTGGGTTATTATAGAATAGTACTTTTAGAAAACAACAAACCCTACAACATAGAAAAGTGGAATCTAGAAAAACAAATACCAGGGAAACCCAAACAAAACAACCAAACCAATCCTACCCTACCTGACACAGAAGAATTCTTCTGTCTTAGAATAATTACAGACAAGGAGAGGAAAAGACTGTCAAGTTATTAATGTAAAGGTATCTAGAATAAACTTTTGGTAGTATATGAACTGTGAGGGGAAAGGGCTGCAGTATCCCTAGAGAGGTATTTTAAAGTTCTATGATAAATGTTCAGATAAGGACAAAGGTATGAAAGACTCCGGATGAGTCTTATACTTACTTCATTTGTTTTGCTTTCAGCAAAAAAGCAGTAAAATTAACTACCTGATGATGGGTAATGGGGAAAAAAAAATGCAGAGCACAGAAACACACATAGATGATGATGTCTCTACTGTTGCTAGGCAAGTCAGGGCTAGATTTGTCAGGATGGTTCAGGGAATCTAGCTCTCCCAAACATGGTGCATCTACTAAGTCCTCAGCAGCAGTAGGGAAGCTTTATCTTCTGAAAAACAGTTATAGTTGCTTTCCAGTTCTTTGACCACCTGCTCTAGATAAAGCTGGCATGCAGCTATGGTGTCAAATAGGCAAAAAAGTAAGTCCTTCATATACTTAGCAACTCTATCGTGCATGCATGATAGAGTATAAATAGGAACAAGGGGTACAGATCCTTGTTTCCATTGAGGGTCCATCCTGCTCTGCTGCAATGCAGCTCTGCTGGATCACCAGCTTTCTGATGGTCACATTCTTCTGCTATGATATGAGTCAGAGTCTGACAGTGATCAGAGTGAAATGCACAGTGATTTGTGACACAAACAGCAGTCATCTTGGGATGAATTTGGGCCCACTGCACTGATATGTTCTGTTGCCTCGTGGTCTGATACTTCAAACATCTATGCTTGTATTAATGGCAGAATGGCAGTCACAGAGTCCATTGGATTGTCTACCACTGAAATCCAGCATAACTATTTGAAGAACTAGATCCTAAATATCTTTGTGCTGGTCAGCAGACTAAATGATCCTAACACATTAAATTACACACTGCGACCTGGCATTTTTCAGAAACAGGCAGCTCACGTGATCTGGGCCTGATTCCTACTGACTTCAAAACTTTGTGTGTTCTCAGTGCTTGCTCTTATTTTTACAGGTGTCACTAGAAGGCCAGTCTAATAAATAGAACAAAAGTTTGAATTCCGGGATTTCCTGCATTTAAATTTCATGTCTCAGACTAATTTTCTCTGTAATCTGATTTTTTTCATCATGGAAACTGAACTGGATGTGATGTGAGAAATTGAATGGCTTTTAGCAATAACTGAGCCCCAGACACAGACCAAAATGCTTTTGTGCCAGGTGTGTATAACTGGAAGGAATAGGACTGCTCTTAATCTTTAAAACAGGAAAGTATATAGGTATATAAAGAATGATGGAGGGGATGTTGTATTGCTAAGAGATTGCTATAGATTTTTAAGCAGGCCTTAGGATGCTCTACAACTTCAGGATTTTTTTTCTTTTCAAATCTCAAGGAAAGATGAATAAAGGAAATGGTCATAGACAAGAGACTGTAGAAAGAATTAACTTTTTATCTCCACAGCCAGAACTGACCACAACAGACTGGTTTAGGTAACCACAGGATATAAAACTCAGGCTAAAGGTTAGACAGTCTGCCTAAAGACAGGATGACAAATTAAGTAAATTTGCTTGCCATAATTAGATAACAATAAGAAAGGTTTGCTTCAGACTGACGTTCTTCTTGCTTTGAGCCTATGTTCATACTGAGGTTCCCACCTGCAGATATGAGTAGACTTTAAACAGGAGAAAGAAGCTTGGGGAATTTAACTCTAATATATCATCACCAAATAATCTTTCCTAGCAGGTTACAAAATGCTGTTAAGTTTATTAATGTCACTAGTATTTTTTTAAATGTATTTAGATTTATAAAACTATATTCTATGTATACTCATTTATAAAATGTTTGCATTGGGCTCTTTGAAATTAATTCACTGTATTCTTTTTTCAGTATTTCAAAACCAATTCTTTGAAATGCTCCAGCTTTTATTTTAATGGTTCTTTGAAGTCTTTTTGTTCCTAAATCATGCTGGAGCAATAACTCTCAAAGCAGAGTAAATTGCACCCATGTCATTCTTGGAAGATGTTTGTCTCACTTGTTCTAGAATTCTCACTGCTGTTCAATGAACTTCTCTGATCCTCAAAAGGTACTTCTCTATCTCAGTTGTACCACAGGTTATGTTTCACCTGTTCACATTCACACACAAACTTCTCAATTTAGGAGAATTTCCGAAGTTCACTCAGGTCAATGGATACCCTTGCAGTTACTGTAATAGAATCAGGGCCCCAGAGATGAAAAACTTATTTATGCATTTTCACTGATTACTGTGAATTCACTCCATTTAAAAAAGAAACTTTCCTAAGCAAATATTGCAACCTTCAAGGGGGCAATGATATCTGCCTTCAAATGCTCATGAAACTTAACAAAAACTCTCCACAGGTAGAATCTGAACCTGATAAAATGCAGAATATGGCTGAGGATGTAAAACAGTTCTACTGGAAATGAAGAGATTTACCTTACTTTAAAAACAAAGAGGGAGCAGTAAAAAGGAATTTTCATATATATATAAAGCTTCATGTAAGCATAAACCAGAACTTAATATTTTTCAACAAATTACTCATGAAATGAGTTTTGGTTTTGTGAAGTGTTTGGGATTAGTTTGTGACTTTCTCAAATAAATTTTCTCTTATTGTTTTAGTGACACTATGTTAATGAGAAATTCTCGATTCACAGATGATTTTTGAGCTTTGTTAGCTGGAAATATAATTGCATACTATGTTTCTTTTTTCTGGCTTAGAGAGTGGTGTAACAGTTAGACACAGGTTTCTGGTGTCAACATTATGATTATGATTTTAAATTCAGCTGAAAAGTCCATGAGCTACAGCAGCACTGGACTGAAATCATTGCTCTGTGGTAGCCCAGAACTTGCAACCCTATTCTAAACATGTTATGTAGGCTGAAAAATACTGAAAGAATAAGCAAAACTCTGCATTCTCTAGTTATTGATTTATGTTCGGGTTTAATTTCTCTACGTTATTTTTACAATTTTTTTTTTATAAGGAGAATTATAAGCATAATCAAAACTCTGCATTCAGGGAAATAGATTTTTAGATCCATGTTAATAATCACCATTATTTTATTTATTAGTAATTAAATATTACATTAGTAAGCTATTATCATGGGATCAGAATACAAATTGTGAAGCTGAGAATTTAAAGATATTTATCTTTTTTATTTATGTTTAAGTTCAATTGTATTTTAATATGATTTTCCCTTTCTTTTACTTAATTGTATATATTTACAATATTAATTCAAAATTAATGGGTGTTTATTTATGGGAATTAATTTCATTTCTATAGTGTGATCCTATGTGATTCTGTGAAAGCTGCTAGTTAAATATATCAGTAGGTTTTTACTTCAGAACCAATTATTTCAGACCATATCTGTAAGTAACATTGCAGAGCAGTTCTCAGTTATGTTCCTAAACATAATTGTCACTAGATTCTGTGAAAGTTTCCTCAAAACAGACTTAAATATTAGCAGCCTTATCTCTGTGTAGTCCACCTATAAACTTTCAAGAAACCATCAGGATATAATTTGGGCTTCAAGTAACAGCTTTTGGACATTTAAGAGTTCACAATGAAGAAGGTGTATTGAAACTATTCAGAGAACCTTCCAAACATACACAAATATGAGATCTTTCAGGGATGGAAGATATAGTGAAAAAAATGTCCTTTAAAAATTGGTTTGATAATCAAGTTTAGCTGACTAATATAAACCATACACTCTTGCTTCCCTATAGACCCACTTCTCAAATAATCTTATACCACTGAATAGAGAAAAACAGTTTTTAAAGAGTCTGATGTGATCAAAAAACTGCCCAGAAAAAAGAAAAAATGGCAAATTATTGTTCTCAGAAGAGCCTGTTATAGTGATCTAGTCAGATCACTAACATCACACATAACATTTTATTTTGTAATTTTTAAACAAGAGTAAATTACTCTTTCTTGATCTCTAAAAGAAGCAACATTCCAACATTCACCTCTATCTCAACTGAAATATTTACTTGAGGTTTTCTCTCTGCTAGAATAACTCTACATCCAAAGTTCTTTGATAGTGGTAGAACTTCTCGAGTGATGTGAACCTTAGCTACAATGGTCTCTGGTACCCTCAAAGCTACAGAGAATTGTAAAAATATAGTACAAGGGTAAGTACAGTATAGTAAGGGTGCACTCAGAAGTCCAGTTTTTACATCTCTATGCTCTAGAGTGGGCAATATCCCTCTTTATGAATGGCATTCAGCTATCTCAAGCAATAGTGAATGAATCAGAAAGTATCCTTTGACATCAGTGTAATGTGGAACCAATCTGGAGTGGTTAGTGAGTGAGATAGAATGAATTCCTTCCTAGTAATAGTCTTATGCCTAGCCATGTGAATTTTAATGATTCCTATTTAAGCAAACATAAATACCATTGTTCATAAAATTATCATCTTGGTCATGAAATTACCTTCCCCTTTTTAAAATTCAGCTGAATTATTTGACTCTGTGACCCTCCATGACAGAAATCCCACAGGCTGATTACATGCTGTGTGAAGTATAAGTCTCGCTCTTTTGTTTTACATTTACCTGTCATTAACTTCAAGTGACCCTCCTGTTGTTCTGGTGTTCTGAGACACTATTAAGATAGACCAGCTAGTTTTTTGACTCCACACCTCATAATCTTAAATGCCTTAATTAAATCACTTCTAGTGTTTCTTTTTCACCACTAAAACAACCTAACTCTTGCAACTTTCATATGCAAATCTTGATATATACCTAACTCTTTATTTTCTAGACTTTCACAATTTTAAAATTATGTTACTGTTCCCATCCCAAACTGAATTATGTATTTCATATGAGATCTCTTTTACACTATTCCAGAAAAAAAAATATTTCTTTTTTTATTTCTGGCATGTAAGATATATATTCAGACTCAATCACTTGATATGAGACTGGTTTAATGCTCCCTGACAGTGATCACCTCTTGTGTGGTGGCATTGTTCCTCAACTTAGGCTTGGACCTATGGGGTAAGGAGTACATGAGGAACCAGATACAGTTTGGTTTCCTCTTCCCATGAATTGTGTGGTCTTGTCTTCTGGGAAGCTGAGCACAAGCTGGCTTTCTCTGCTGTGTGCTAGGAAGTATGGTGTCTTCTTTTACGTAAGAATTGTGTACTTTCTCTTCCCCACTGCAAGCTGCTACACAAGTGCAGTTAAGAAAATACTATAACTAAATTTGTTTTCTTGAAATGTATGGAGGGATTATTCTTTCTGAGTCTCTCGAACACATTCTTTGCCTTTCAAACAACATAGGGCTGTGCCTAAATCAATGAGCTGGACTCTGTGACTAAAGAAGAAACACATTATGATCATTCATTTTCAAATTCAGAATCTATGCCCTTGGCAAGAGGATACATGGATTTTAAGAACCAAGACCAGGTTTACAAAAAACATTAAAGTGCCTCAGATTCAAAAAGGCCCCCCCAAATGCACAGATATTCTTCACAATTTCTGTTGAAATGTAACTTCCTGATAACACAGCTCTGTGGCCGTAACATTTTTTTCAAGTGTGTCATAAACATTGAAAATATGCCAAAGTGATGCCTAGCACAGGATTTAGAAGAAATTGTTTATGTTTATGTTATTCTGCTTGCTTTTGGATTTTTTGCTTCAAACTTTGCTTTATGTCTACAGTAAGTCCTCCAGAGCTTACAGAGCAACAGGGCTGTGATCTTTCTTGCAGAGAGCTAACGTGCTGAACTGCACACCTGTTGCATGTGGGAAGCTCTCACCCATCAGGCAGCACATTGCTACCCAAGGGGTGAAAGGCTTCCTATCCCTTGGCATTCAAATGAAGTGTAGAGTAGGTACTTGCCCAGTGGGGCAACAAAGCTTTTGCATTCTGGTAGTTAAAATGAGGAGCACTTCCTGTGCACCAAGAATGTATTGTAGGAAACAGTGAGACATTTTCTCTGTTACTCTTCAAAAACACCAAATGTAAACTGCCTGAACCACAGCAATTGTCTTTGTGCTTATGAAAGGAGCAGGGCAAAGAGAGACCCTATGAAATAGCTGTGGTTAGTGGCTGGCAGGGAGGTAAGAAACTCCCTTTTAATCAGTGTAGTAATCCATGACACATGGCATCATATTCTTGCCTGATGCCATTCTTTCCCTGCACACTGAAGACTTCAGCGGTTTTCCCATTTTTTCTACCCCTCATCCCTTAGTGGGCCAACTGGAAATCTGTGTATTGGTTTCCTAAATACATATATATTTGAAAACCAGAAATAAGTTTCAAAGGAGCCTGCAGTGTAACTGAGAAAGGATTCTTTAGCAGTCAGTTTGTTAAGGAGGCTGTGATAAAAAGTGCACACCCTAGCTGTACTTGCCCATACCAGTAGAACTCAGTGCATGGTCCCATGATGCCATTGCCCAACAGTAGCAAAAAGCTGACTCAGCATAGCATTATGCTATGCTTTATATTTGTATTTTCATGAACTGCAGTGCAAGCAGTATGAATGAAGATCATAGGGTGTTCTTCTGATCCTGTGTCCCTTTTTCATCTATTACCTTTGGATCCATAAAGCAAAGACTGTGCTGGATATCCTTTGAATGGGATTAGTGTTTGCTTCTAAGAACAGATTTTACATGTTATATTTTAGTTCTTACTGGAGGCACAGACAACACGGGGTGTTTGCTCACAAGGCTAGCTTAAAGATTTGCATTTTATGCAGAAAGTCCTGCAGATCTGTGACTCTGTTGGTCTTTCTGAAAGTGAGCACTGAAAGCAACTATTACATCTCGTTTTCTCCTTCACACTTGACTATTTTTCTTTAGAATTTTCTGGTATTCATCCAACATAATTTTTGGGAAACATCTCTGTAAATGAAATGTACATTCTGTGAAGCTACAGAGTATCCTAAAGTTTAACTTAGAAGTCCAGATTTGTCTACCTTCTGGTGTATCAGCCAATGCTCCCAGTTTTGTGCTGTCAGCAAACCTCCTGAGGGTCCCTTCACCCAAGTCATAGATGAATATGTTAAACAAGACTGGACCCAACACTGACCCCTTGGGGAACACCACTGTCTACAGGCCTCCAACTACACTTTGCATCCCTGATCACAACTCTCTGAGCTCTACCATTCAAACAATTCTCAATCTGCCTCACTCATCTAACATTTCCTGAGCTTACCTACAAGGATGTTACGGGAGACAGTGTCAAAAGCCTTACTGAAGTCATGGTAGACACCATCCACTACTCTCCCATATCTACTTAGCCTCACAGAAGTTTATCAGATTGGTAAAGGATGATCTTTAATAATAAAAAGTATATGTAATAACAGCAAGCCTATCTATTGTATATCGTTACTCCAGATCTCTACTAGAGAGAAAGTGGTTCATAAGTCATGAAAATCAGAACCTCAGGTGAGTCAGGAAAGTAATTTGCTTTTATTTATTATCACTTTGCCCAACAAGCTCTTGATATATGTAATTACTTAGAGTTTTTATTAAGTAACCTTTACCGAGGAGCTTCAAGTCTTAGGCATTATTCTCAAAATACATAATATCAAGGGTTAATTTGAATTTCAGTGTATTATGGATTGTATAGTTTACATGGAAGTCTTCCATGTTCAGACAACAGGCCTGTCTCTGTGGCTTGCTAGCAGGAGTAGAAATTCTGTGTCTTAAAGTTTACACTATTGCAGATTCAGAAAGCAACAGGAGCATATTGAAGAAACACAGATACAAGTGAATAATTGTATATATTTTACTGCTTTTTTTCAACAGATACTTTTGCCTGCCCAGCTCTGTGCAATACATGCACCAAATCATCACTTTGGTGATAAAGTTTGGTTGAAGATTTTTTTTTTATTTCTATATTTTAATATGATCAGCCTTCTTGCTTCATTATATCAACATTGCCAAATTTACTTTCAACTTACATGATCAAACAGCATTTGTCCCTCTTTCTCAACTATTCATAGAATCAAGGATCATTTAGTCCAACCTTCCCTGACAAAAGCACAGTCCAGACAAGGTGGCCCACCACTATCTTTATGCTATGATTTCTCCCAATAATGTAGCAACTTGCACATTCTGTTCTTGTCTCACTCAAAAAAAATAATTTAAGTATAAAAAAAATCAAAAGGTGTTTTCATTTATCTTCACCTATGCAGATTTTCCTCAGAAAAAATATTCTGTTCTTACTTGGTGCTTTTTTCTCTCTATCTGGCATTCAGTTTTAAAATTCTATGACACTATTATTTTCAAGTGAAGTTCAGAGATCACCAAAGCTGCAGCCTTGTTTATCCAAGCAAGGACCACTCTAGGACCATCCATGACCCAGACTTCCTGGATTCAGGCTACCTTCAGGCCTGAAAAGCATGCCAGTAGAATTGGTTATGTTTGTGGTCAACTAAGCTAGGGTATGGCTGTGCTCTGCTTCCATATGAGCTGATGACTGCTTTCCACCCTTTCTATTTGGTGAAGTGCCTCAGGCTTATTGCTTCACCTTCTCAGCTCAGCTTCCTTCCCTCTAAAGTGGCCCAGCTGTACAAAGAGACACATCTTTCCCTTTTTTTTTTTTTTTTTTTTTTTTTTTGTTGTTTGTTTTTCTGATAGATCATAGATATGCTAAGCAATAAAAGCAAAATCTTTGAATCTAGCAGAAAAAGATGGGGAAACAATATGCATTCTTTTATCATTTCATAGCAATGATTTGAACACAATGTTCATTTTCAGTTCACTTGGCCCAGAGCATGTGCCACTGAAACAAGTGAGAGATTTGATTTCTATAGAAGCAGAGGCAGGTTCTACTGTTTAAAGCTATCATCTTATTAAGATAAATGGGAAACCAAATCAAAGCTTCATTGCTAACATTGTCTCACTCTGTTTGAACATGACCTCAGCATGGCATTGTTTGAACAGAGTGAAGGCCAGGTTTGCATTTCTAAAGATGTTTCAGGTGATTTTTATTTTCAGATTAATAGAATAGTACAGATAATATGAAAAAGAACGTATTCTAAACTTTGGTGTGGTTTAGATTTTTTTCTGGCCATTAGATTTCTGCAGTAGTATCAGCTAATAATAATATTAAAAATAATATATCTCAAAAAAATATCTGTGTTGTAGAGCTTAAAAAACCTAAGAAGGTATGCAATAATTTCTAAAAGGATTTGTGGTTTTGGAATACCTAAGGAGCAGCTGTGCTAAAATACATACAATTGAAAACTCCCCTGTTATACTCTGGGATTTTGTACTTTACTTTATAAAGCACTAAGAAGCCTTTTCTGAGAGGAAGTGCTTTAGCATGGTATTTTTGTTTAGTGTGGAACCATAGCATCATAAAATGATTTGGGCTGGAAAGTACATAAAAATCATCTAGTGCCAAACCTCGTGCATGAGCAGGGACAAGTTCCACTACACCAGGTTTCTCCAAGACCTATCCAACCTGGCCTTGAATCTTCCAGGGAGGGGCATCTGCAACTCCTTTAAGCAACCTGTTTCAGTGTCTCAGCATCCTCACAGTCAAGAATTTCTTCCTAATGTATAGCTTTAAATCTCAACTGTCTTTCAGTTTGAAACCATTCCCCCTTGTACTATCACTACATGCCCTTGTAGAAAGATAGTCCCCATCTTTCTTGTAAGCCCCCTTCAGGTACTGGAAGACTGCTTTAAGGTCTACCCATAGTCTTCTTCAAGCTGAACAACTCTATTCTCTCAGCCTGTCTTCACGGGAGAGCTGCCCCAGCCCTCTAATAATCTTCATGGCCCTTCTCTGTACTTGGTCCAACAGCTCCATGTCTTTCTTGTGTTGGGGGTTCCAGAACTGGACTGAGTACTGCAGACAGGGTCTCACAAGATCAGAGTAGAGGGGGAGAATTACCTCTTTTGACCTGCTGGCGACATTTCTTTTGATGCAGCCCAAGACACAGTTTTCTGGGCTGCAAGCGCACATTGCTCGCTCATATTGAGCTTCTCATCAGCCAATACCTCTAAACCCATTCTCCACCCAACCTGCATTTGTGCTTGGGATTAGCCTTACTCATGTGCAGGACCTTGCACGTGGCCTCATTAAATTTCATCTCTCAAGTCTGTCAAGGTCCCTCTGGATATCATCCCTTCCCTCAAGCATGTTGACCACACCACACCACACCACACAGCTTGTTCTCCTCATCAAACTTCCTTGAGGGTGCCTTCAATACCACTATCCATGTGTCTGACAAAGATGTTAAACAGCACCAGTACTCAGTACTGACCACTGAGGAACACATCATTGATCTCCACTTGGACACTGAGCCATTGACCTCAACTCTCTTAGTGTGACTACCCAGCTAACTCCTTATCCACTGACTGGTCCATTCACCAAATCACTGTAGTGAGAACCACAAGTCACCAGGTGTCGCCGATAATGAACTGGGAGCTTAGGCCCAGCTGTGCCCAATAATTAGGGCCTGCCCCAGCCGGAAATGGGCGGGGCTGAACGGCAAAATAAAAGGCATGCTCCCAGAAACAGAAAGAGAGATAAAAAGATGCCTGGGGAGAGAGACGGTGAGAGACCTCCTGAGAAGAGCTGAGTCCCTGAGAGAAGGACTTGCTGCAACAAATCACTATCTTTTCAGTTTAGAGAGAATGATGTCATGCAGGACAGTGTTGTTGAACAATTCTCACATGTTCAGGTAGATGACATCGCTTATCCACCTATGCTATGACACCACCATAGAAGGTCACCAAATTTGACAGGCACAACTTGCCCTTGATGAGGCCATGTTGGTTGCCACCAACCATCTCCTCATTTTCCATGTGCCTTAGCAGAGCCTTCATGAGGATCTGCTTCAGAATTTTGCTGGGCACAGAGGTGATACTGGCTGGCCTGTAGTTCCCCAAGCCTTCCTTTTTTCCCCTTCTGAAAATCAGGGTTATGTTTCCCCTTTTCCAGTCACTGGGAACTCCACCATAGTGCCATGACTTTTCAAATATGAGAGAAATCAGCTTTGCATCTTCATCTACTAGTTCTCTCAGAAGCTGCAATGTAAATTATTTTAAAGATAAGATCAGATATTACTTTTTTTTCCCCTTGAAACCAAAATTTACATAACTAAGTGATTAGGCATCAATAGACTGGCTTTTACTTATCTTGAATGCTTTTGCAATTTGTCTTAATCTTTCAAATAAAATATGATGTCATTCAATCCTTCTCCAACATGTGTTCCCACTAGATACTGCAAGCTAACCTCTGACTTGGGGGTTCTTCTTTTAGCGTAGTTTTTGAAAAACATTAAAAGAGACGCTCATAGAATGAATAAACTGTTCTTGGAGCAACACACAACTGCTCCTCCCTCTAGAGAATTTAAATGTGAGTCTGTGGATCCCAAAGGAATCTGAGAATGAGGGGACAGGGGTCACTCAGCCGTGCCTGGATGGACACATGTCTGCAGGGCTGAGAAGAAGGGCAGAGCTCTTTTGACTTGGTCAGTATGACTTAAATAAGCATTTAATTTTGTGCTTAGACAGCTGAGAGCCTACATTTTTATGGGAGCAATTTTACGGGAGCAACCTTTGTTCAGGGCTCCAGGATGCAGAAGTCAATGTAGAGACATGACACTTATGCAAATCTCAACCAAATTAGTCAATTTACAGGGATGTAGGAAAGTTAAAATAAATGGGAGTGTATTTATGGCAAAAAAATAGAGGAGACCTAAGATCAGTGGGTTGGAGCCAACATGTTTTAAGAAATAATCAGAAGCCAAGTCTTGGAGAAGGTGTGCTGAGAACTTACACTTTCCACTGAAGCTAGCATGGAGTTGGAGGTGTTCAAGAACTCCTGGGAACAGCCCCGTTGTTTATGTTACTTTTCTCATGCTTCTCATTTAAAGGAAGATCTTGAATAAATTAAAGCTTAGAGAGTTTTGAAAAAAACTAGATTGGGAAGCTGGTAGTGCATTAAAAGTGGGGGTCTGCAGTGAGACAAAGAACTGCACTCTGGCACTACAGGGAGATGAAGGATGTGAAGAGAGGTCCAGTAAAAAGAATCAATTCTAATATGTACATTTTCAGCAGAGAATGTGTGTTCTAATGAATAGAAAGATATCTATGGGGATTTCTCTGATCTGTGGTTCATTACTCATACTCCCTCCTCAGATTTCACCCATATTGACAATAAATTTAGTAAGACCAACAAATCTTGTATTTGTTAAAGTTTCATGCCATCATCAACATATTCTACGCTAAGACTTAAGTTACTTCTCCCCACTGCAAATAATAGTTTCCATACTTTCAGTACCTCGAGGGATTTTGAAAACAACTAATTGATGTTTTTTCCCCGCTTTAACTCATTACTGTATTTTGGACTTAGAAATGTATGGCTAAGTCAGCTAGTCATCAAGTGAGGAATTAGTCTCCCTAGTGCCAACAGTGAACTCTCCATTTCAGTCAGCCATGCGCTGAACAAGCTCCTCAATATTTAACCACGTCAACTGTAAACAGGCAGATTCTTTGCATATGTTGTTTTCTCAGGAGAACACAAACCTTCCTTGTCAAAATATATGTTACAATGGACATTCAGTTGCCTCCCTTCTAATAATGCACTTTTTCACGTTGTATAAAACAACACCTGCTGTTGTAATGCATCCATTAAAACCCCATCCACAGAGCCATGCATGGAACAGGGTGGCTGGCTGGGAGCTGCAAACTTCCGAAGAACTTGTTTATTGTCATGTTTGGGGATTTTTTTTCCTCTCTTGAGTGTTGGATGCATAATATTTTCAGGTAACTCTGACTACTGTCTGATATTTAATCACCTCCACTGCTTTCCAGTAATCACTTTTATTGCATTATGGTAGTCAGCATATTCTGTGCACTTTAATATACATGAGGTTGAGGGAGGAATATTTTTCATCGAAGGCTTTATGGAAAATTTTGCATTTATTGATTTTAGTTAAAAAAAACCTGTTATTCTTAGAAAATCGATGAAAATGATTGCTGTGGCCATATTTGTTCAAAAAAACAAATAATATAGTATAATGACAACGCTATCTCTCATTTCCACATTTCACCTGGAGAAGGAAAACATTTGATCTGGAAAGCCTGTGTACTACATCAGTCCACAGGAATATCTTTTATTCATATGTATTAAAAATATGCAAAGAATGTGTACAAGTTGGATAGGAAAAAAAAAAGTTTCACAAAAATAAAACAAACTCACTCAAACAAGCATTGCAGATTCAGGACTTCTGGGGCCAAACTGTCAGAAGCATCCTTACTATCCTTCTTTGGATGTGTGCTGGAAATTTAATATGTATAAATTTTTAAAAGCAAATTTTTGCATTCTGAACAAAGCTTTTCCTGGGAAAACTAGACCATGCATAGAGAGCAAGCCTCACACAGGTGATGATTCTTTCTTAGTGTTTATCTATTAAAAAGTATGGAGGAAAAAAGAAAAGCAATAAAGCAGTAAAAGGAACTTATGAATTCATATCAGGTAGTTTCTCTTGCTTCCTATAACAGCATGCATGCCTTTTCCAAGCTTTGTGAACACAAGAACTGTTCATTCAAAACCATGTTTGCAAAATGAAAATCACAATCAAAATTAAACTGTTAATATAAAAACAAGAATCTGCTGCACTGCAACACATTTTCTTATCTGAGAATGTGCATGTCTCATGATAAGTTGCATCACAGCACAACTAGCTCAACATGTCAGTATTACATGGCCACCAATTAAGAAGGATTCTTGGCATGAACGATGTTCTGCCCGAGGCCAGGTCACTGTCTGATGTAAAAGAATGGAGCTTCGGGGCACTGGTGGTTGTGATCCTCTATTCAGTACAAGCTGAATGAGCTGATCATTACAAAAACCTTGTGAGCCAAGGCACTGTTATCATCTCCATTTTACATATGGGGATTGAGATGCAGTCAAAAGATGTCTTTGAATGTTCACAATGAAAAATCTGGTCTGATTTTTTTTTTTTCAGAGGTCTCAAAATTTTGCACAACTTCACACATTCCCAGTACTGTTTTCATTGACTTTAACTCAGCTTACCTGCAGTTATGCTCTAGTCAACAATTCAGTGTTATCAGCAAGCCCATTTAGGGTGTCAATAGAGTGTTATAACAGCAAAACACCCTTGATCATAAATCACAGGTGAAGGAATAATCTTGCTTTCTCCTTGGGGAAAAAGTCTTCTATTTTTAAACAATAGAATGATTTTGATGCATCTTTTAACTAACCAAAGGTAGCATCTTGACAGTTTTAATGGACTAATTATCCACTGATGGTCATCTAGAAATGTGCTCATTTTTGGGTCCCTGTGTCCTGACAACTCTAAGAGTTAACAGCTGGAAAATTGGCATGCAAACACAGAATTTCAATCACTAGAACCCTGCAGGACTAGATTTGACTGTCCTGAGGTTCTGCCTGCACAAGGGGTAGAAAAGGGCTTTGATTCTCTAGGTGTAGGATCCAGTCAGTGTCCCAATTAGTTCTGCCAAAGCAAAAACCTTTCTAATATATTAACATGCACAATCAGAGACCTAAGAATCTCAGAGATTAACAGCAGTTCACAAGGGTTCGCACTGACCTTTGTTTCAGTCTCAATTTGGATGAGTTTGCAACGTCTGCATTTTGCTCTTTGTTTGTGGTTGGACACCTTGAATTCCCTTGCAAGAGATGCTGAGAGTCCTTATCTTAACCCCAGAGTGGCATTTGAAGCATGTCTGCCAGTTTCACTTACTCATGAATCCAGTCCTGACAAAAAATATTGCTTTAAGCCTCTTGACAGTCCTCTTCCCATAAAATATTTTATCTGTGAGGGCTCAAGACAATCCTACTGCTTTGGTGTCTGCCTCTAAGTGCAGTGCAAGGATGTTATTTAGCAGGTTCGAAGGCAGCTGCTGGGTCATAACACCATTAACATGTTACCCACAATATACCTGTCTGCTCCACCACCATACTTCACCATCTTCAGGTCGAAGAATGAACTTGCAGAATTAACTCTTGCGACACACAGATATATCCCTTCATTTCCTTCTGCTGATGCCCCTGTTTCAATAGTGACATTTTACCAAGACCTGCAGGTGACAGCAGTTTACCAATTTACTGCAGCACATACAGAAGTCAGTGGGGGCTCCTGTATATCCTAACCATCATGGGGCTTTGCACCTCTGTCTGCTGCTTCTGCCAGTGTCCAGCATTGCTTCATGTGAACCTGTGACCAGTTCAGGTAGTCACATGGAGCTTGGCAGCCTGCACAGTTGATACACCCTACAAACCACAATGTTTTCAACAGAGGGGAAGCAAGAGAAACACAAGAGAAAGAGAAGAGCAGCCAGCAAGTCTCTACAGTAACTTAGGGCTCACAGAACTGTCCTGTCTTATTCTTCCTTAGTACTTTGGTCTGTGACTAGCAAGTCTGCATGATCTTTCCCTTATATGAAGACCTACAGGCCAACAAACTGCATTGTGTACATGGGTTATGGAGCAAGAAGGAGATTGTGACAGCCTGCTGAGAGGAGTCTCATTATGGGAGACTTCTTTTTCAACTGAAGTTCTAGAAATTAGGGGCAACAGGGAAGAGGTTGTGAAGCAGGGCAGTAAAGGGAAGGAGCCTCAGCAATAAGGAATAAAAGAGAATTGCACAGATCAAAAGGATAAACCATAAAGGAAGGACATTAGAAGTGGGCAGCAAGACCCTCCATTTCTTTATGTTGCTAGGCCCCTTTTTTCTTCTCTTAACTGCCTGTCTCCATAGGGTGGCAAGGCAGGGTCATTTGAAAAGCTGCAATAAAATGAGAAATAGCTCTAAATCTCTTTAAATACATTAATCATATAGTATAGATTACAGTAGCCAGAAAGTAAGTGTTGCCTAAGGTGTCTGCAAAAGAAAATGTTCATTTTTTTGATCCACAGCTCTTAGAATTAACTTCAATAATATTCCTCTAGTTAAGTTTTCTCATGCATTCCAGTTCTCAGTTGATCAGATCATGAAGCCACCACTTGGGATGGAATCCCTCAGCAAGATCAACCTTCTCCACTGTGCCACTACACAAGGTGGAGTGAAAGTGGGGAGTAGCATGCACAGGTCTGTAAAGGGGCGAATAAGACATGATGGCAGGGACTGGAGATATTTGTACAGTTCCTTCTTAGAGCACACTTGGCCCCTAGCAGTTCCCTGACTCTCATGCACATTAAAATTCACCCACAAATTTGGAAAGGAGAAAAAAAAGGAATGGAAAAAGTCATCTAATACAGTCCAATATTCTTTTTCAAGTTACATTATCCTGCCAACAGGTATCATCAATCACAGTTTTTAAGAAGCATGGTGACATTCTAAATGGTCTATGAATATTACTTTGAAATTGAGACTAATTCTTTGGATGAATTTTAACTTTACTTTTCCTCACCCCCACTTTTTCTTTTAGAGAGCTCTGGTTTCTCTCTCTCTCCTCTTACTTTCTCAGGATTTCCATGGCCACTGACATCTTAAACTGCTGTAATTAAACTAGTGAAATATCAGGTACAAGTACTATAAGGAAGTTTCTGTATAGTATTTTAAAGCTTTAGTGGAAAGTATTTTACCTGGCAACTGCTCCTCAGTAATTTTGAACCATCAATTTACATAATGCATATCAACACAGGATTTTAATTGAACTATGCAAAATGACCATGACTTATGCCTGTTATATGATACCATTCCAAATAAAACCAAACCAAAGCTCAGCACATGAAACATTCATCTAATCTTTCTCAAATATTTACTATGACACTTTGGACGAAATTCTCTGTTTACATTGGCTGGTTGCACAGTAGTGAACTACTAGTAAACGGCTTATGGCTTCCAAATTATCATCTGCTCCACTTGCCTCACATAGGATACAGAAGCCTGCGCAAAACTCTGCTAAACAAATGTTGTCTATGGACAATAGCTCCACAGACGTGCCCAGGATGTGGACTTAAATACAGTCTATGGCATTATGATACTTAAATCTCCCCAGAACTACCATATCTCTTTGCAGGAGTGTCCTGCATTGTGTGAACTGTAACTTATTATCTGTTTTCTGAAGACTACAGGAAAAAGATTTTGCAGATTAAAAGTTTTAACCAGTCTTTGTCTTTGGGTCCCTTTCCTGCTTCCCTTCTTTCTGTTTATACTTGCCTATTGTCTACTTAAGACTCTCCAGAAAAATGTCTACACCTCAACAAATTAGTCTTTGCTCAGGTTCTTTGTGCTCAGAACATTGGATGGTACCTTTTCTGTGCAAAATTGCTCCCGGTCCAGAAAGAAGAACTTGCCTGTCACTTCTGTAAGCCCCATGCCTTCCCATAAACTATCACACCTGAAAAAAAGATCTTACTAGCTCAAATGCATCCTGAAGGTTGCGTGACCATGTGACCCTGAGAATACCTGAATTTGAAATTTAATCTGCCTCCTTATAGCTGACACTACACTCTGCTTCTTTGTGGTAAATACTCCTTTCTTTTACAGCAAATTTAAATGGCAAGAATCAGAAACACAAGCATCTGTAACAGATGAATGCAGAAAATACTTACCCAAAGGTGTCTCAGAGAATGTTTAAGCCAGACGGAAGTAGTCTTGTGACACTCAGAACACTCAAAAAATCAAAACCCTGTGCTGAATCATGCAATTAAAGTTTTGAAACCTGTCTGAGCTACACTAAAGAATAACATCTCAGGACTGGACTCACGGGCAGAAGCATAGTCCCTTCTGGGTTTTATGACTAGTACTTGAATCCCATTAAGAAGGTAGTCTTTTATTTCCTAAGTTCTTCTTATTTCATTAAAAATACCCCAACTTTAAGTGAAACATACTGTTCCAGGCTGAACATAACTTTTTTCAAACAAAAATACCATGATGCAAACTAATAGGAAACCTGAAAAATAATTATTTTAGGATGAGTGAAAACAAGTGTACCATGTACATGTGATGTCTTTTGAATGACTAAGAAAAATCAGTAAATTTTACAGATTTTAGCCTCCTTGAAATACATATTAACTGTATATCAAAGAAAAATGTTGAAATATTTTAGTCTCAAAATAAGCTCTCAGGAATGTAAGATTATGCCAAAAAACATTAGCTATAGTGGGCATTACTTAACCCACACTGTAAATAAAATATATGCAAGTACACCAGATAGCTGTAAAATATAGAAAGAGGCAGACAAGATTAGTATTAATGAGGGTCCAACCTTTTAATTCTTTATTATTCTAGTTAACCACCCTGTGCATTAATGACAATGGAATATTTTATGAGTCATCTTCTACTATGTTCACTTAATGCACTCATCATTTCTTTCATCTAAAGGAGGATTTGTGCAGCACAACCAGGCCTGAAGTCCATTCTGTGTGTGCCCAGGTGTACTCAGGCTGACTGTGCTGTGTGTCACTGACTCCCCCATGTGCAGTGGCCTTCCTCTCAGGATCACTGCTCCTTGCAGTCTGTGTCCCTTAGGCTAGGGAAACCTGCAATGCTCAAATGCTATATCCTGCATAATCCAAATTCTCTGCCTCCTTTCCTTTCCTTTCCTTTCCTTTCCTTTCCTTTCCTTTCCTTTCCTCCTTTCCTTTCCTTTCCTTTCCTTTCCTTTCCTTTCCTTTCCTTTCCTTTCCTTTCCTTTCCTTTCCTTCCTTTCCTTTCCTTTCCTTTCCTTTCTTTCCTTTCCTTTCCTTTCCTTTCCTTTCCTTTCCTTTCTTTCCTTTCCTTTCCTTTCCTTTCCTTTCCTTTCCTTTCCTTTCCTTTCCTTTCCTTTCCTTTCCTTTCCTTTCCTTTCCTTTCCTTTCCTTCCTTTCCTTTCCTTTCCTTTCCTTCTTCCTTTCCTTTCCTTTCCTTTCCTTTCCTTTCCTTTCCTTTCCTTTCCTTTCCTTTCCTTTCCTTTCCTTTCCTTTCCTTTCCTTTCCTTTCCTTTCCTTTCCTTTCCTTTCCTTTCTTCCCTTTCCTTTCCTTTCCTTTCCTTCCTTCCTTCCCTTTCCTTTCCTTTCCTTTCCTTTCTCTTTCCTTTCCTTTCCTTTCCTTCCTTTCTTTCCTTTTCCTTTCCTTTCCTCTTCCTTTCCTTTCCTTTCCTTTCCTTTCCTTCCTTTCCTTTCCTTTCCTTTCCTTTCCTTTCCTTTCCTTTCCTTTCCTTTCCTTCCTTTCCTTTCCTTCTTCCTTTCCTTTCCTTTCCTTCCTTCCTTTCCTTTCCTTTCCTTTTGTTCTTTCCTTTCTTTTCCTTCTCTCCTTTCCTTGAAACTATCTCCTGCACACATTCCTATTCTTTAAGCCCTAAAATCTGCCCTCTCCTGCACAATCTTAGGCAGCACAAAAAGAGATAGGGCCATTTTTATAGATGTTGAGCCATTTTTGCTCTCCACTGCGTTAGAAAAAGCTTAAAGCACCGTGGACTTCTGCTAATTCAACCCCAGAAAGGCTACTACAGCAGCAACATAGACCTGCTCAGTGAACTGCAGAGTTAAAGCCTAAATGCTGTTATGCATTTTCCTTGGCCCTCCCATACTTCATGGAAACAAGTTAAAGCACACTGGGTAGTTTAAGAGCTTTATGGTTGCCGGGTATCACTGGCTGGGAATACACCTGTTAACTTGCTGCACTGGTTTCTGGTTCTAACCAAGTCTGTGATACCCTGTGAATGCCTCACAATAGCACTTCTAGCAGTTTGCCCTACTTTTGAGGTTAGCGACCAGTGAGATGATAGGAAGTGATAAAGGTGTGAGTATGTAAGAGCAGCAGTTCTGAATATCCTTCCTTTACCAGACTCTGCAACCTGCAAGATGCAGTTCACACGGTAATGGATGAAGTCAGTTAACTTCAGGTGCCTCTTATTCTTACAGTTAGTTACAAAGCAAATTCCTCTTTTTTTTTTTTTTTTTTTTTTTAATTTCTTTTTAATTTTTTTTTTATTTTAATAACACACCATACCTAAGAATAGCTGATCAAAGTGCATTAGGAAAAAAAAAAAAAAAAAAAAGATACATTTCAGAAAGTTGTTATTCTTAGAAGAGTTACTTGTTACTTTAAGGTTTCACTGTCCAAATTTTGCATCATATGCCAAAAAAGAAAATTAAATATTTCACCCTCAGACCTTGCACTCTGAATTATTTTGGTAACGTTTTTTTTTTTTTTCACTGGTAGAAATTAACTTCTTAGCTTACTGATTTTGCTGGATCTGTTTAGGATGTCATAATTCCTCCCATGGTTAACTAAGGGTTAGTAAATCCTTTCACTCAGAAAACTATTCTATGTGCTATTGTCTTTAGCTCTGAAATATCAAAATAAGAAAGAGAAAACGAAAGGGGAGAGGAGAGAAAGAGAGAGAGAGAGAGAGAGAAAGAAAGACAAAGAGAGAAAGAGAGAAAGAGAGAAAGAAAGAAAGAGAGAGAAAGAAAGAAGGAGAAAATAAACAGCCCTTTTGCCACAATCCCTTCTTTTCAATGTGTTTGCCAAGTTTGCTAATGATGCATTTCATGGTGACATGTCACATGTTGTGTCAGTCATACTGTATTACATTAGCAGACGTGACTGACAAACCTCAAAGTGACAGCACAATGCAACACATCATCCAGGAAATTAGAAAAAAAAAGGTTTCCCCAAAGTTTAATGAAAAGGATGCTTTCAAAGTTTCCTCCTAAGTGTTCTCTCTTTGTCTGCTAAATTCTGTAGGATTGGTGAGCCTTTTGTGAGGCATATGCAGGAAGCACTACAGTTTTATTTAAATCTGAGTATCTGGGAAATCAGTAGAAGTGTGAGTATGTGTATCAGGGCAAGATTAGATGTACAGAGCTTTACCAAATAGTGTTTTTTCACATAATAGGTTATTTTTGTGGCTGGCCTGACATGCACAGATGAGCTGAATATTATGCTACAAATTTGTCATACTTCATCATTTCCTTTTAACATATCACTTAAGATGGGCTGCCCTTATGTACTGTAGGCAGATGTGAACTGACACTATCCTAGCTTTAAGATGCCTAAGAGATGGTTCCCATTGGAACGTGTGGAAAACCAGAGTCTGGCCTGCATTTCTCTAACACAACTATATAACTGCAAATCTCTGACCATGGGAAAAACTGAGCTTGTACTTTTTATGCTATCACTTCATTTAAATTCACCTTTGAGACCAAAACTTTGTTTCTCTGGTCTGATTTGAAAGATGTGCCTAGTTACATGCTGGTACCATGCTACTAGGTGGGCAGTGGTAACATTCTCGGGCCCTGTACTGTTCTATCAGTTCTCTGGACACTCCAGGTACAGGAGAACCTGACTGTTCCAGCACATGTGGTCAAGGAGGAAAGCATGTCAGAGTAATGCTTTTGATGGCATCTCTCTCAAGAGAATTCCAAGTTGGAAATGATGTACTAAGCAGCAAGAAAGGCAGGATGGACACTTTTCCCTTTGATTCAAGTCTGATTATTGTTGACAGAGATAAAATGTTTAACTTAACAGCAGTAATTTAAATTGAAAAATGTGACCCTTAAACTGAAATAACAGGGGCCTTTCACTGGCTGAGCACAATCAGATAAAGTAGCACCATTAAAGTTAGGACTTAGAGTCACTAACATATTTCTATTATGTAACAAATTACTGCATAAACTACCGTTGAACACATCCAGACCATACTTAATGCAACTGAATGAGATATTTTAAGAAGTAATAGCATCTAAGCCCATATCCATATCCAAATGCTAACATCATGCACATGGCTCAGCTGAGCTGACATGTTAACGTGTTAAGCTGTGACTAATTAACCATATGTCTGAGGTTTCAAAAGAAGAACTTTTGTGTATGGAAATATGATTTATATTGTATTTAAGCCAGGTAAACTGCACCAAGGAGGTTTACTAGAGAGCAATACAGGATATCATATCAATGAGAACTTCAGATGGTCATTTTTAAACTAGTTTGATGGTCTGTCAGCCAGCTCTTGAGATAAGGTCCAGACAAAGCATAACCTGCAGTTAAACTGGGTACATTGTGTATGACCAAAGATGATTTTACCTTATTTGCTGGTTTGAGCTCCTTGCTATTTAGGGTTGTGCTAGACTCTTAGAATGTATTTTAGATTTAAATTTATTTTAGCTACTGGGATGTTACAGGACTGGCAAAACACAGAGGGTTTAAAAGGCTGTAGAAGAAACTCAGCCATGCTATAAGACAGTTTGGAGTAAAACATAGTGCATGAAAGTTCCTTCTGTTTTGTCATTGTCATCTGCTGATTTACTGAGCTTGGGAAATGGACATATATACATCTGTAGTCTAATCCCATTAGACACATCTACTGTGCTTTTTGATACACATTGTAAGTAATGGGTGGGATATTGAAGGATTAAGCCTTAGATGTAACATTCAGCTGCCTGAAAGTGATGTAGGTAGATATCCCATCTTAATTCTCCCTGCCTTGCTTAATCTGCATGTATATGTAAAAAGCTGTTCTTTCAATTCTTGCTCAGAAGTAATTTTTGCTCAGGTTTCAGTGGGAGAAATTATTATTGATTACTTTCTTTGGAAACATCAGGTCAAAAGTGTGGTTTATTACAAAAATATGTTGTCCTCTGCTTTATAACAGGAATCACTGCATATACGTAGCACACACCTCATAAGCAAGCTGTGTTCTTTTTTGGCATACACAGCTTCTCCCTTTAAAGAGTGTGTTAAACACAATGAGTTTGCACACTTTCATCTATTGCTCTGGATGAAGCCCACACAGGCTAAAGTACCAGTGAAGTGTTAAGAGGAGTCTGAATTCTGAGGGAAAAAATGGACAGATGCAAAGAAAAAGCTGCTTTGGAGGACCTTTTCTTTTAAGTAGTCCCTGTTCCCTGTCAAAAGCTTTTGGATTTATAGCCTGTACCAAAATCGTATTGTGAGTTTTGCATAAAATTTTGTAGAGAGCAGAAGAAGAGAGGAGGGTCAACACAGCAGGGCCTAAGATATTAGGATGAATCCAAAGTTCCATTGAAACATTCTCCCCCTCTAAAACAGGAATATTATTTTTTAAAACAACAATATATAGGCATTTTTAAAAAGTACCTACTGCTTCCTTTTTCTTGTGGCTGGCTGCAAAGAACCTGCATTGCCATAGGTTAAGATGTGACAAATAATTAGTGTTGGGAAGACTTAAAAATATTTGCAATATGAGTCTAAAAAGTCTGTGTTTTTATCCAAACTTCTTTGGTCTAGAAACAGGGCTGACAGAAAAGCTTTCTTCTTTGGAGATTCTTGACACCACCTGATTGTCAAAGAGTCTGAAAAGTTGCAAAAATAAACTCGTATGATGTTTCAGTAATTAGGCTTTTGAGCTTTGTTTGGATTGGGTTTGTGTACATGAGCATAGCTCTAATGACGTCAGCTCAGGATCTGCCTCATAAAATTCAAAGGGAAGATAAAATAAATCAGCATCAATGTAGTTCAGTCCTTTTTTATCTTCAAGGAGTGATGAGTCTAATTTGGGTTTAGTTTGAGGTTTCAGATGCTTGGGCCAGACATAGACCAAGAATGAAATGAAACCCCTTGATCCCAGTACCTCTCAAATTCAGGAAATTGCTAATCTATATCAACAAATATCACCTGTGCTGCAGAAGTACCATGGACTTAACCATATAATTGGTACTGCGCCAATGTTCATTCTGACTGTTTTAGCAGAGGCTTGAATTTTGTCAAATTTGTCCCTTTTTCTTCTTAATTTTTAGGTAAATCATTTTAGTTTTTGCTTTACACAATTTTTGTAATTCAAAAAATAATACTGACACTGAGATGCTAAGTTGTTCTCCAGGCTGCTGGACTTTTTGGGAAAACCACTGAAGAGAGGTGCTGGAATACTCTAGAAAAAGTCCGTATACAGCCACTGTTAACCAGAAGAGAAGATAAACTCTGGAGCACTAGGATCTTAAAAGAAGGTAATGGATGTGCATTTCAAAAAAAGTGAACACCAAGAAAAAGAAAGATTTGAGAGTAATTAAATCTGATGAAGAGTAAGGGGTTTTTTAATTGGAAATAAAAGCCTTTGCAACTGTTAATAGAAATTACAGTGAAGGAGACCTTTCTCCCTTATGACAACAGTGCTGCTGCAAATATATCTATAGGCCCCAAACCCAGCCTTACTGGACGACAAAGAAGAGATAAAAATGTACCTTTCTATGTTCAAAGTACTTTGGAAAGCTGCACAGTTAGCAGGGAGTTCACCTTGTTTTTTTGCTGACTGTCCTCCCACTTGAGGATGTGAGCACAGAAATGATAACATCCCAATGATCACACTGCAACTAAATTTATCTGGCAATCAAGAAAATCTTAGTTTACTTTGCTGCCATTTTCCTTCCTGGGAATGTTTCTCAGCTGCATGCACCTCAGTGATTCTGGGATTGATTAAAATTTGCAACTGCTTTATTATTTGATTTTGAATTCCTTTCTAAAATCTGTCTGTTGTCTAATTGCTAATGTTCTTGCTTCATGACAACATAGCCATGAAGGGAGGCTGCCTGATTTTCCATCAAAATATAACACAAAAACTATTACCTTCAATATATGTTTTTCATAATGGGGTAGAGGTGTTCTTTGGTTAGGGTTCAGTTTAAATTGGTCTTTAAAAGGTTCTAACTCCACTAGGCAAAACTTTTATAACTCCAAGGAATCCTCACTTTGTGGCCACTCTGATGGATGTGAATGTTCAGGTCGGTGTTCACAGAAACAAAATTTAGGGCTTTGAAAAGAAGCTATGGTACCTTTTGTTTATTGTTTAGTCAGTGAGCCAGTCTTAAGTTTGGTTTTGTACACATGACTGACTATTGAAAGCCTGAAAAACAATGCCCAGGGATAGTAGAAAGGGCAGCAGGCTGTCATTTTCCCACTGACCCACCACATGCTCAGATGAGAATGTGAAAGGCTTATCTGCATTTTGATTCTATTCAGTAGTTATTGTCTCTGAAAATGTGCAAATAAACTAATGAAGAACATAATAAAACAGAGCAGGAAAAATTTCTCTATATTTAAAGCAGCTGTTTGGGTGCCAGCTGCTTAGTAACAAATACATCTTTAATGAAATCAAACAATCCAGCAGGATTTATTGATTGCTAAGTATTGTTTTAAATACAGACTGGTGGGCTGGGCTGTTTGCATCCTTTTTTGTTCAATTAGTCCAGTTGGTTAGAATTAGAGATACTTTTATATTGTCTTAAAAAAAAAAAAAAAAAAAAAAGACAGCAAATGATTTTCCTCCAACACAAAGTGAAGGAGAGATGCATAGAATAAAAGATTTTTATGTTATTCTTGCTGCTTAGAGGAAGGCAGTGGAGTGCTTGTCAAACCCTTTCACCTCAGCAGCTGTAGTTCAAATCCATCCTGAGATCTTGAGTGAAGAGGATGTGGTGTTCTCTCATTGGAGCCTGTTGTACAGTGGAAAGGACAAGGACCCCTGTGTTTTTGTGGCACTTCAGAGCCAATTTCTGCAATAAGGATAAGAGAATCCTGTGGAAACTGAAATCTTAGGGCTGACTTCCATCTGCCTTTAGTTCTACTTTTGTTAATATGGAGGGGAAATAAATCAGTACTAGTGCAAGCTGGTGAACTACATGGCACAAGAAGTCATTTCAGCCCTGTTGCCCATGAACTTATAAAACTCTGCTGTTGGCTTTGAGACTGGAGAAGTTCTGCTTCCAGATAAAGCCCTGGCTTTTCACTGAATTACATATCAGTCATCAGCTCTAGTTGGAAATCCCTAAGAGCCTAGCTATTTTCAGTAGACATGCACAGCCATTAAAGAATTCATTAAGGGACCGATCCTACTGCCTTTAAATCCAGCAAAAACTGTTTCTGATTTCCTGGGAATTTTTAATATGAAAGGATTGAAGGCTCAGACACAAAGAAGCATGCTGCATATGGCAGAAGTATATGAAGTTCATTGTTGCTGATTTCAACTATTTTTCTGTGTTTCAGTGAACATGAGAAATATTGTATTCTAAGTGTTGGATACACCTCACAGAACCACAGTACCAAGCTGGGACAACCATTCAAAAGCACATGCACCTAAGAAAACAAATGGAGTAGATAATATACTAAAAACACAAATGTGTTTTCTTGAATGATGTGTTTAGACAAACAAGTGCTGGCATATGATATATTGAAACTAAATGGTAGTTTGAAACTGTAGATGCTCAAGCCCCACATGGTGGGGTAACACTATCAAAATTTTCACAGATAAATGGCTTTGTTAAGCCTTTGCTCATATAAGAGCTATCCACAGAAGCAGACCTGTTGTCATTATAGTTATTCAAGTGCATAAGAACTACTGATACCAAGTGTGCAGATTTGGACTCATATATATTTTCAAACTAAATGGTTCACATGAAACACATTTATCTGAGACTTGCAATCCTTTTTGAGTCCATTGTGATTCATTCTGCACCCCTGTAGCATGTTAGACATTTTGATCAATACTTCAGGATGGCAGCAGTGCATAGTGTGCACCAAAGAGTACTATGACCCACTGCATCACCTGTAAAACATGTAGCACTTTTATATCCAGCTTCAAATCTGACCTATCCACTGCAGACCTTTGTCTTAATCTGCCTGTGTAGTCAAATTTAGAACATATTTTCTTCATATAACACAAAATTCTCCACTTCTTCCAGGCATTTCATCATAACAAATAGCATGGTTCAGGTTCTTAGCATCTGTTCTATCATGCATGGAAATCCTGTTACCTGATGCACCACTGGTCAGATGATGTGGTGGTAGTGCATGGTTCTTAGATAGAGGCCTCTTCCTGTTTCACAACACCTTAAACCCAAGCCTGTTGCCACATTTGTAGTGTTGGAAGTCTGGAGTACCCTGCTGTTCCTCAACCTATTGCCTTTTAACAATGTTTCAGCAGGTTGTACAGCAGATTATCTGTGGTATGAAAACCCACTTATCTGGTAATGCTTTTGCTTAACAGTTGACACTGCAAATCAGTCAGACCACTAAAACCACCAGCCTACATCAGCACCTGTTAAAAAGTCATTGGCTATTAGTTTTGATATACTTTTTAAAGGTTATGTGGAGCAGAAAATAATCAATTAAAATATATGTTACAAGTGAGGAAAGTCTTTTTGGACTCTGGGCTTATACTCACACAGAATAGTTTTCCTTGGGATGGTTGAAGATGTTCCCACATTTGTCTGTGCCTCCTCTGCTATCACCCCCTCACAGGTGTGTTTTATTTTAAAGATGTATCCTTGTCCTGTATGCCACTACACAGGGGTAGCAGCTGCTATGAGAACAGATGGAAAGTCACTGCAGTGGTGGCAGAATCCTCTGAGAAGGCTAAGGTGACCAG
The DNA here is from genome assembly GCF_036169615.1 of Heliangelus exortis. Classification (NCBI taxonomy): domain Eukaryota; kingdom Metazoa; phylum Chordata; class Aves; order Apodiformes; family Trochilidae; genus Heliangelus; species Heliangelus exortis. Next base: position 13,415,709 of record NC_092426.1, on the reverse strand, counting down.
GTGTGGCTGAAAACCACTTTAACCATCTCCCATTACTGCTTGGTAGAACTGCATTTTATAACCCAACAGTTTAATTCCAGTTTTTGAAGCATTTGTAAGAATAGACACTACATCATAATTTAACGTTGACTGATATTTCATCTCTATTCAGTGGCAGATACTTTGACAGATCTTTGGAAATACTTTAATATTACGATAGAGGCCACATACGAGGGTTCAGGACTCTTTGTGCCAGGCACTATATAAATGTTTAGTCACAGGCAAGACTTGAGTTTCAGTTTTTACACACTGACTGGATGAAAATTGGACAGGTAAACAAAGGCAAAAAGACTAAATTTTGTTTCAGACTTACGCATGTAATGGAGGTGAACTCTTTTGAGCCTCAAAACTAGTAGCTCAAAGTCATCTCCAAGGATCAGTTATAAATTTATACACCATTTTATAATCAGGTACTGCTTTATTGCTAATCTCAGGAGACAACCCTGTAGATTAAAAGAGCCTTTTCTAAATGCTTTAGAAGAGTAGGAACACTATTATTATGAAGATGCACCAGAACGGAAGCATAGAGTAAAACTAAAGTTTTCACTATTACAAAGACTGAATTGAGTGATCAATGTAATCTTTCAATTATTTTGATACAGAAATATATAGTGGTAACAGCAAACCTACATGTCTTACATTAATAATGTTTATATTCCATTACCTAAAGACCTGAACTACAGGTGAGTCTCTGTGGTGCTATATGTTGGACCTAAATATATTTTTACTCCTATACAAGCCAAAATCTGAAAAAAAATTATTTTCCAGTCTTTCAATATATTTGAACAGAAGTTAAAATCTTTCTTGAGTTGCAGGTAACACATTTATTACATCTACTCCACCTGAAAATATAAAACAGCCAATTTGACCTTTTGCAAACCAGCTGTATCTTGTTAGTATTCAGAAACACTCTTTCATGGGGGGTGGTTTGTTGTTGGGTTTTTTTTTGTTTGTTTTTTGTTGGTTTTTTTTTTATATATGAAGACATTCTAAATAACACCTTCTTTGCCTCAGTTTTCAACAGTTATCCTGAGGTTATCCTGAGGACAGCTGGCTTCTGGAGCTTATGGAAGGTGACAAGAATCTAAACAGCCCCCCTGTAATCGGGAAGGAAACAGTCAGTGACCCATTGAACTGCTTGGATCTCCACAAGTCTATGGGACCAGATGGGATCCACCCAAGGGTGATGTTGGAGCTGGCAGAAGAGCTCATCAAGCCTCTCTCTATCATCTACCAACAGTCCTGGCTCACTGGGGACATCCCAGATGATTGGAAGTTGGCGAATGTCACGCCAATCCACAAAAGGACGGAAGGAGAACCCGGAAAACTACAGGCCCGTCAGCCTGACCTCAGTGCCTGGCAGGATTATGGAACAGATCATCCTCAGTGTAATCACACAGCACCTGCAGGATGGGCAAGGGATTAGACCCAGCCAGCACGGGTTCAGGAAGGACAGATCCTGTCTGACCAACGTGATCTCCTTTTATGATCAGGTGACCTGCCTGGTGGATGAGGGGGAAGGCTGTGGATGTGTTCTACCTGGACTTCAGCAAGGCCTTTGACACCGTCTCCCACACCATTCTCCTGAAAAAGCTGTCAGCCCACAGCTTAGACAGGGGCACTCTGCTCTGTGTTAGGAACTGGCTGGAGGGCTGGGCCCAGAGAGTGGTGCTGAACGGTGCTGCATCCAGTTGGCAGCCGGTCACTAGTGGTGTCCCCCAGGGATCAGTGTTGGGCCCAGTTCTGTTTAATATCTTTATAGATAATTTAGATGAGGGGATTGAGATCATCATCAGCAAATTTGCAGATGACACTAAACTGGGGAGGAGTGTGGATCAGCTGGAAGGGAGGAGGGCTCTGCAGAGGGACCTGGACAGACTGGAGAGTTGGGCTGATTCCAACGGGATGAGGTTCAACAAGGCCAAGTGCCGGGTCCTGCACTTTGGCCACAACAACCCCATGCAGAGCTCCAGGCTGGGCACAGAGGGGCTGAGAACAGCCAGACAGAGAGGGACCTGCGAGTCTGGATTGACAGGAAGCTGAACATGAGCCAACAGTGTGCCCAGGTAGCCAAGAAGGCCAATGGCATCCTGGCCTGTATCAGCAACAGCATGGCCAGCAGGTCCAAGGAAGTCATTCTGCTCCTGTACTCAGTGCTGGTGAGGCCACACCTCGAGTCCTGTGTCCAGTTCTGGGCCCCTCAGTTTAGGAAGGATATCGAGGTCCTGGAGCAGGTCCAAAGGAGGGCAACTAGGCTGGTGAAGGGATTCCAGCACAGGTCCTATGAGGAGAGGCTGAGGGAGCTGGGGCTGTTCAGCCTGGAGAAGAGGAGGCTCAGAGGAGACCTCATCACTCTCTACAACTACCTGAAAGGAGGTTGTAGCCAGGTGGGGGTTGGTCTCTTTTCCCAGGCAACCCTCAGCAAGACAAGAGGGCACGGTCTCAAGTTGTGCCGGGGGAGGTTTAGGTTGGACATTAGAAAGAATTTCTTTACTGAGAGGGTGATCAAGCATTGGAATGGACTGCCCCGGGAAGCAGTGGATTCTCCGTCCCTGGAGATATTTAAAAAGAGACTGGATGTGGCACTTAGTGCCATGGTCTAGTAACTGCAGCGGTAGTGGATCAAGGATTGGACTTGATGATCTCTGAGGTCCCTTCCAACTCAGCCGATTCTATGATTCTATGAAAGTCAAGAAAAGCATTGGAAAAGGTCCAGATACAAGGAAAAGCAAGGGGTGGCAGCTGTGTGATGAGGTGCAGACATCTGTAACATGAAACGTATCTCTTCCTAAAGCAGAAACTCAGCTAGATGAGACAAATTGCTCCCTAAAGATGCCTGGTTTTCTCAGTTGAAACTAAAAGGTGCAGGGGCAACTGGGTCAAATGCCTATACTTCAGCTCCTTAGCATTGGATGAGCTCAATCCTATGTGACACAACGTGTAGAGAGAACCACAAGTCCTCAGGTGTCGCCGATAATGAACTGGGAGCTTAGGCCCAGCTGTGCCCAATAATTAGGGCCTGCCCCAGCCGGAAATGGGCGGGGCTGAAGGGCAAAATAAAAGGCATGCTCCCAGAAGCAGAAGAAAGACAAGAGATGAAGATGCCTGAGGAGAGGGACGGCAAGAGAGCTCCGGAGAAGAGCCGTGTCCCCGAGAGAAGGCTCGCCGCAACAACAACGTGTCTCAAGTCACAGAGCTCTCCAATGGGTTTAAGAACAGAGATAGATCTGTAGTTCACCTGTTTTTCAGGAAGCATTCATCCAGGCTTTTAGGGACATAATTCGTACATAATTAGAAAGTGAATGTAGAAATAGAAATAGAAAGGGCTAAACTGAGATGTGAGTTGCTTGACTTTGAACATATAGATACTAGTTTGATTCTTTAATGACAGACAACCTCAGGAGCAACTGCTTTTCTCTTTCCTGGACATTGCCTTCAGTACTAATTTGAAAAACAGTGATGAAAACAGAATATTGATCTGAACAAGGTAGATGCTTTGAGAAGTCCCTTTGACACCAAAATTGCAGAGATTTTCTATATCAGCAGTGGGTTTGGATGGATTCTAAACAAAGAAGTTTTACGCTTCTTAAGCACATGACTAAGAGTGAAGCCATCTTATACTAGAGGTGTTTTTTTCACTTTTGGAATAGATTGGTGGGAAATTCCCTGTTCCACATTTCCTACACTTTTTTTTTCTCCTCAATTTTCAGCATTGATCATATCCCCCAAGCACTTTTTGTTTCACAGAATCACAGTATGGTTTGTATTGGAATGGAACTTAAAGATGAAGTAGTTTCAACCATCCTGCTGTGGGCAGGAGCATCAGCATCTTGCACTATATCAGGTTGCTCAAAACCCTGTACACCCTGATTTTGATCCTTATCTTCCACTGAAATGCCTTTATGATGTCAACAGCTCAAAATACTCACAGAGCTGCCTGATATGGAAATAGAAGGTCACCTGATACATTGGGATTGAATATACACAAAGTTTTCTTCAGCTCCTATGCCTCAACACATTAGGGATATTATCACATTAGGAATTTTAATTAAATTTTTTTTTTTATAATTTTAAAGGGATATAGAAGATACTGTAAACTTTTAGCTGTATTCCAGCAGTGCAGTGAATATACAACAGAGTATTGGTTCCTATTTTTTATCACTCTCTAAAATGACTTAAAAATACCGGTTAGTAGTTTCAAGTGGGTTGGCTTGTAGAACACTGATACAGACTAGAAAGTGACAGAGAATTCAAGTCCTTCCTATCTCCACTCTCCTTCGTTGTTCTTTTCAATATGGGATGTGCCCTACAAGCAATCATGATGCATTTTGCATGTTCAGGCATGTAACTGCTAGTTATACACATGCTATTTGACATCTATAAAATCATATGCTGTTTGTAAAAATCCGGTTAAAATATTTTGACCAAATTCTTATGGAATTCTCTCGTTTTATCTACTTAAGGACACTTAGCATTGCAAATTTACAGGGCTAAAATTCAGTCTGACTTCAAACCCTTGCAATGTAATTAACTGAGACTTTATAAAAAAAACATAATTTGCAACTGAGCACACTATTAACATATTAATACTCTGACCCTTGCTGTATGAGGCTCATGAATTCAGTTGTGCTAAATCTACAGGATGCTGTGACAGAAGTAGAAAAGTGAGGTAATGTAGCTCAATTACACCAATCAAAAGGTTGCTGTGTTCAAAGACAAGGATTAGTGTTAATAATTTTTCTCCAGGGAAGTAAATGCTCGATCCAGGTTCCTTTAGGGCCTGTAGATCCTTGTCAGGCTATAGAAAGGAAAGGATTCATGTAACTAGGTCATTTCAGCTTCTTTTGTTTGGCAAGAATGGTCTATGAGATAAAACATTAGATGCTTTCCTACATAATTGTTATTTTATTATCATTGACTACATTTACCAGGGCTGTAGAAATACAGTTGTAAATAGAAAAAATGTTTAAACCTTTTAAAAACTCTCATAAAAACACAAAAACATTCTTTAGTTTTGGTTCAAGACTCTAAAATTACATTTATTGTCATTATACAATGGTATAATGTTTATATATGTGCATATAATGTACTGGCATTATTGTATTTTTCTTTGTATCCATACCTACTATTTTTAAATTGTTTGCTATGTTACAGTAATGCAAATTAGTCCAAGCTGGGACAATACATCTTAGACATAGTATTCACATTTGAAATACAAAATAAATTTGTCAGCAGTCCGTTTATAACAGGGCTTTACCTGCCTTCTCCATCATAATAATAATATTCTTATGGTAGAGAGATCTTCAAGCAGCATATGAGATATGTGTGCAGCTCCAGCAGATGAATGAACAGCTCCTGTAAGTTTGATGTCACTGATGAGCTTTAAGGAGGCTAATAAAGGGTAAAATCAGAGTGAAATGCATCCAAGGATGATTAAGCCTAATCAGACTTCTGTCAAAAATAGCAAAGACTTGTCAGTGTCCCTCTAGCTCCTGCCACAACCCAGGAAAGTGATACCTCAATGTGTCCACCTCTTAAAATTTTTTCCCATCTGGTGTCATTAAAAAAATGTACTGATAATATTTTGAGTTTTTTGCACTGGAAACTCCCTCTTTACTTAAGACAAATATCTGAATTAGGGCAAAATATAGTGGTACATAATGGAAAGCAGGAAGGTGGAGGTAACAGCTGTTTAGCCTATTTATGTTCTGATATATTATTAACCCTTGTCTTGGATTTTTGTGAAATTTCAGGGCTGAAATTCAGTTCCTGGTAAGCCAGTGACAAAACTGTTCTGATGTTGCTAAGATCTTCCTCTGATAACATCCGTCATCAAGGGGAGTGTGTGGTAGAGCCCTGTGCTTTTGCATTCAATGTGTGCCTGGCAATTCTTATTTCATTTTTATAGGATTCAAAGATCAGATTCAAAGTCAGATTCAAAGCTTGCCACATGTAAATATTTCCATTCTTAAATTTACTCACATTCAGTTATTTTTAATTCTTCAAGTGAATAAAGATACCTCAATGATTTTGAGAGATAAAGATGTCAAAATGTATGCTGTGCCATTTCACCATTAACAACATGCAATTATTTGGGAAAAAATTTTGGTGTACTAGTATATGAATAAAGGTAAAATAAATAATTCATACAAAACATACTGTGCATATTGTGTTTTCCTCCAGTTATTACATGAATATATTATTAACATGCTTAGGCTTCTGTAGAGGTTTCATTTTTCATGTCGTTCCACATACTTTTTGTTTCTCTACCCTTATGAAGTTTTTAGCATCTAAATAAATTATGTCACATTGAAATGTTTTGTGGGAATTAGGGCTGTAAAAATTAGGTCTTTGGGGGGATGGGTTTAAATGACTTCCTGGCTTCCTAGGTGTGTGATTTTTCTCTCACTCACTACAGGCTTTTGTTGTTTACAAAATAGAAAGAAAACTGATTTTTCTATGTTGTTTTAAGAGTAAGAATAGTGGTTTCTTCTCTTATACAAACCAAAAAAATCAATGTTTTCAATTTTGTGCAATACAAAGATGATGCAATTCTCATGTGTATTTTTTATTATTATTATTAAACCAAATTATTTTTTCTGAATTTTAGCTTATTTTTTCATCTCAAGACAAGAGTACTTCTAGAAAATAAATGTTATGTTTTGAAGAGGCCAAAATGGGATTTTCCAGCTTTATTTTAATAAATTTTAATATTTATTTTATATTTTCATTTATATATTTATTATATATTTTATGTTTATTTATTTTAATATATTTACATTTTTTAAAGTGGCCTATCTTTGCATTAGACATGTTTCCAAGCATTAGTTTCTTATAAATTCTCCTTTTTTATCCTTTTTTAGAAGAAATATGTCATATCATGTAATTTACAAGTCTTCTAACAATGTATTATCTACCGTTAAAGTATTCTGTTATTATTGTTTTACATCAGAGAAATGGAGAGAAAACTCAAGTAATACTAATTGCTCACATAAAGCAGTGTATGGAAAATCTCACAAGAAAAGTGGCCAGCAATGCTACAATTATATTTATGTTTTTGTCACTCTCTGTTTTCTGTGTATCTTGCCTCCCTAAAAGCAACTCCATCACTAATTTCTGGTATGAAAGGAAGCCAGAAGGAGACCTATCAAATGGCTACACTCCTAGTCTTAAAAGTAATATAATATCAAACCTCCCAGACTTCAGAACAAAGCATGATCACTTGACAATTTTAATCATTCAGTAAAGAAATGTAACTTCCAGATGGCTTTTTGACATTACAAAAGGATTAATTTGATCCTGTACTACCTTTAAATAAAGGATTGCAGTAATTTACTGTAAGTCATTTATTAGTGGGATTTTTGGTCACTTGCAGAGAAGAACCTTATTTTTCACACTTTTCAAGTAACATTCACCGAACCAAATGTGTGTCTCTAATGTACTTCTGAGTTAATCACTATAAGCTTCCTTTACATGCAATAGGAAGGAGCAGGTATCTTTCTGACCAGTATATCTCATTAATAAAGTAGAAGTCTGAAACAAGTCCAGTGACACATGACTTAGAAATTCTTATATATCTCTACTGGTTATAAATGGTCACTGGACTGACTAGTTCAGAGATACATTTCTACTGTGTTTGCCTGAATTAAATGAGATGAATCCTGCATTCTTCATCTACCCAAAAGAATTATGACCTGTTTTGACTTACAAAAAATGTGTTGACATGTCCTTCTCTATTTTAGGTATAATTAAGAAACGGATTGATGTTTCTCTAGGTCTGTCAAAAACTATTTATAGATATCAGCTAAGAGGGATGGTTTATGTTCAGTTTCATAAGCACAGGCTCATTTTGTGCTTGAAGTGGTTCTGAGTGTTTCTGTTCAGGCTACACAATAAGGTCGTGAGAAGGGGAAAAAGCAGACCCTAAATCCATTTCCCCTTGTGCATCTTGAATAGGGTGTGAAATTGTGTTAATGTTATTCCAATAAAATCAATCATTTTTATTATTCTTAGATGAAGAAAAAAATTTGCAATTTGCTTCTGTGTAACACTGTACCTCTCAGCTTATTACCAGCAGTGTGAAAAAGACAGAGATGCAAACTTATCAAAGACTAACCAAGACAGGGTATCTCTGATCCCTTGATTCCCTTAGGGGAAATCCTTCCACTTAATGCTGTGCAAGCTAGTTATTTTCTCAAGCTCTCTGGAGGCTTCTGAAATTTATTTCTAAAGGTGTCTATTCACAATATGTTGCTTTTTATATACTGTTTTGCATTTATTAGTAAAGTAGCATTTTTTTTTTCATCTTGTGTTCATGAGATATTTCTTTGCCCTTAATATTACCCTACTCCAAGATAACCTCTTGTGACGGCTGAAAGATGGATTAATTTTGTAAATTTTCTCCTGTTTCTCATGGAGGGTAAATGTGTGCTGACTCACTCATTTAGCAGAAATTTATGTTTAAAATGTTGTAGTTCCTGCAATATATGACCATACCTCTACTTCAAAGGAAATCTGGTTTCAAGAGAGACTTTTTCAGGCATTAATTCCATAGAAGCATAGTTTTCAAGTATGCTAACTCTTATTGATTATGAAAACTTGCAGAACCACATAGTAACACATCAATGGCTAAGCCAATAAAAACAAATAGCATCGTAACTGATCGTACACAAAGGCTGATTCTCAATGGGTGTATATCATCCTCGGTTCATTAAGCTCAGTGCAGCTACATGGATTTTACATCAGCCCTAGATCTAATTTCAATGTGTGAATCTGTTAAAAAAGGAAACATATTTATTGAGGCATCAGAATTAGCAAGACTTTCAATGCCTGTTTTACAGAGGCTTAGTATTTCTGTATGAGGCAGTTCTGCCTTTTCTAAGATATTTCTGAAATTTTTGGACACCCTAAATTCTTCAGGATTAAAAAAAAAAAAAAAAAAAAAAAATCTTCACTTTACTTATTAGAGTTCCCTGAATCTGTCTTCATTTTGCTTTAAAGTTCTTTTTGGGCTTGTGAAAATTGCTAGGCAAATATTGGAGACAGAAATGTTTCTTCTCTATATATCAGAGCATAGTAAAACCCCATGGTGTTAGCTTCCTCTTCTAAATTGCCATTTCTGAAACCAACAGCCACAAAATAAGGGGAGAAAACAGCATAAAATCTGAACTGTAAATTAGTATAAGGAGTATAGACTTTGATGCTTCAATTTTCCTGCTAGACACCACAGTGCCTTACTTCACGACTGAGTTCCTGTCAAATCTTTGGGTTGTCATAGAAGCATAGACTCTGCCACAAATCTCATTGCTACTTCTGATGACAAAACTATTATGGACACTCTAGGTTCTGAGGTAATATAATTTGGCACATCTCCACTAAAATCAGACACTCACAGCAAGCAGCTAACACTGTATTTCTTTCTTTCTTTCTTTCTTTCTTTCTTTCTTTATAGTGATACACCACAGCGGTAGGAACAGGAATAGCTTGCTCCATCTTACAATGTCTTTTGTCCAGAAGCTATGACTACTTAAAATTGCTGCCATGGTATTTTAATGTTGGATGAAAAATAAAAGAATAAATAAATGTTAAAAAAAAAAACTGCAGTGAAAACAACATTAAAACAGCTTATGAGTAGAGAAGTAAATCTTGGTGTTTGGCTGAAACTTTAAGAGCCCTTAGAACTGTTTAAAACACAACATTGTGATGACTAGAAGACAGCCAAAAACAGACAAAAGTATTATGTGATGTTTCTTGAAAATGTTCCTTCTGTTTTCTGACCTTGGTTAAATTATCAATGACACAAGCACCTGTATAAGTTATGGGGGAAATAGTCTCCTTTTGTCACTACTCTGAACAGAAAGAAACAATGTATGATCTATTTAATCTTTTGCTTCACAGGTGGCTAATACTGGGAGAGTATTTCTGTGATAAGACTGCCTTTAACAGTATGTCCCCCAGTTTGTATTTTATACTTGTGATATTATTAATGTAGTTTTGGTGTCTGTGTATTGAATATATCACTGTATATGTACAGCAAAGTCAGTGTACATGGTGCTAGCAAAATCAGGCACACTATGCTTATAGATATGTAGTAGGATTGCTAGATAATGTTTCAACACTTGTGTTTCATGTTAGCGAGCAAGGCAACACATTTGACACAGTTTTTGCCTATTCTTTCTATCTGCCTACTTTGAAGAATTAAAAATATTGAAGTTCATAATTTTATCCATTTTCTGATTGCTCTTATTCATAGTATTGGTTGGGTTGGAAGGGACCTCAGAGATCATCAAGTCCAACCCTTGACCCACCACTGCTGCAGTTACCAGACCATGGCACTGAGTGCCACATCCAGTCTCTTTTTAAATATCTCCAGGGACGGAGAATCCACTGCTTCCCGGGGCAGTCCATTCCAATGCTTGATCACCCTCTCCGTAAAGAAATTCTTTCTAATGTCCAACCTAAACCTCCCCCGGCACAACTTGAGACCGTGCCCTCTTGTCTTGCTGAGGGTTGCCTGGGAAAAGAGACCAACCCCCACCTGGCTACAACCTCCTTTCAGGCTCCTCTGAGCCTCCTCTTCTCCAGGCTGAACAGCCCCAGCTCCCTCAGCCTCTCCTCATAGGATCTGTGCTGGAATCCCTTCACCAGCCTAGTTGCCCTCCTTTGGACCTGCTCCAGGACCTCGATATCCTTCCTAAACTGAGGGGCCCAGAACTGGACACAGGACTCGAGGTGTGGCCTCACCAGCACTGAGTACAGGAGCAGAATGACTTCCTTGGACCTGCTGGCCATGCTGTTGCTGATACAGGCCAGGATGCCATTGGCCTTCTTGGCTTCCTGGGCAAACTGTTGGCTCATGTTCAGCTTCCTGTCAATCCAGACTCCCAGGTCCCTCTCTGTCTGGCTGCTCTCAGCCACTCTGTGCCGAGCCTGGAGCTCTGCATGGGGTTGTTGTGGCCAAAGTGCAGGACCCGGCACTTGGCCTTGTTGAACCTCATCCCGTTGGAATCAGCCCAACTCTCCAGTGTGTCCAGATCCCTCTGCAGAGCCCTCTTCCCTTCCAGCTGATCCACACTCCTCCCCTGCTTAGTGTCATCTGCAAATTTGCTGATGATGAACTCAATCCCCTCATCTAAATTATCTATAAAGATATTAAACAGAACTGGGCCCAACACTGATCCCTGGGGGACACCACTAGTGACCGGCTGCCAACTGGATGCAGCACCATTCAGCACCACTCTCTGGGCCCAGCCCTCCAGCCAGTTCCTAACCCAGCGCAGAGTGCCCCTGTCCAAGCTGTGGGCTGACTGCTTTTTCAGGAGAATGGTGTGGGAGATGGTGTCAAAGGCCTTGCTGAAGTCCAGGTAGAACACATCCACAGCCTTCCCCTCATCCACCAGGCGGGTCACCTGATCATAAAAGGAGATCACGTTGGTCAGACAGGACCTGCCCTTCCTAAACCCGTGCTGGCTGGGAATTTATGGGAATTTATGCAAAGTAAGGTTATAAGATTTACTTAACTTATCCTTTAGATAGAAAATTGAGACAAACTTGCTTAGGTCCAGAAACTGGCTTACCATGGCAATAAAGTAAATTAGATGAAAAGCAGTATAATTGGGTGACACAAAACTTCACATCATTCCTGGCAGACATTTTGTGATAATCAAACTACATTGTTTCTCTCCTATACCCTGTACAGTAATCACATGCCTAGACATAATTTGGTGAATGTTAATTGGTGTTGTTCAAAAGTGTGCCGAGGACTATGCTAACAAACAGTTTGGATTAAGCACGGTAATACTCAAACCTGTGTTCTGGCAGTATTTAGTTTCTGTAGAGTGGTGCAGACATTGTAAGCTGGGCCAGTTTTGCCTTTACAGAGTAGGGTAGTTTCAGAAAGCCTAGGAATACTGCATTTTCATGTGGGTTTGGGGTGACCAACTAAAGGTGAGAGGTGTAGCTTGTAGAATGCTGCATTTCAAGGCACATGCAACAAAAGGCCCTATTGAGCTAGTGGATAACTTCTCCAGGTGAATAAGGGCACCTAGAGCTCTCTTTTTCACATTTGACTCCTTCCTATGCTTCATCTCCTGCTGGAGTCTGGAATTCTTTGTTGTAATAACTCTATTGACTCCCACTCAATCTTGCATTAGTAGCCTAAAAGGAAGGAAGAAAGATGAAAGATCTCAGATAAAGAAAACAGAAAACATTCAAGAGATCATCAACATTTAGATCTAATGTAAAGTATTCACAACCTTTAAAATAAAATTAAGTGAACCCAAAGAGTTTGTCTTCTTTAACTTTTAACATGCTGTAGTTCAGCTCATTTCCTAGGCAAAGAGCACTAGCTAGCCTGGCTATTGCCTCATTTGCACTGGGGCCCCATATTACCACTAATTTTGACTGGATACCAGCATGATGAGAACAGAAGTAGACCTCAGACTTCTGAGGACCTTCTAAAGATCTGTTAGTAAGTGCATCTGGGAGCTGACATGGGAGCTCTCCACTGGACACACACTGGAGAGCTTGATGGCTCGTTCTGGTCAGTGTAAGGGTTTCTAGGCTAACAAAGACAGGCAGTGATGACTTCAGAGTGAGTCTGCCATGTTTTCTGGAGAAACAACTTCCCAATTTAAAATAGCCTGAGAAAGGTTGGATGGTCCAACAGGAGTTGACCAGCAGTCCATAAATCACTATTTACAAATTAAGTTATATGAGTGGGTTTTTTGCAGTACTCAGCAAGATTTACCTAGGTCACTGGCATGATGGACAGTGTCTGTTGATTCACAGGGAAGTACATGAAATCTTGCTGTAGATAATGTTTTGGTACTTTCATTTTCTGATTATTTATTACTGCATTTATTTTGAGGAGTGGCATTCGCAAATGACTTGAGAGTCTGGTAAAGCCATATGGTCTAGTTTGTATTGAACCTGAGGACAGGTACTCGAGGGATCACATGCTCTTCTACTGCTAAGAACAAGAATGTGCACTGTGAGCACTTAAGAGCCCTGGTCAGCTACATCAGCCCTTGCAGCATCACTGAAAATCTAGGGAAGTTACAATACTTTCCTCGCAAGATTGAATCATATAAGATCCAGGAAAAGAACCGAGTAGAAGGAACTGTAGAAAGGACCTGTAGAAAGAACTGAACAGAGACCTTTTTCATATTCCATAACATTTGCCCAGCACTGAAATTCACATCTTGATACAAAAAGGCAACAGACCCATAGAAATAATTCTACTCCCACTGCAGAGTCAGATTTGAACCAGCATGATGTGTCTTTCCCCCCGGTTTCTGAGAAATTGTTAAATAGTCTCCCCACCTACAGAATGAAATCAGAAACTGTATGGGTAAAGTCCATACTGCTACCAAAATGTATGGAGTTTTCGAGTCCACGACTTTCAATTCTCTTTTCTATCTGCAGCCCATCTGAGGTTTTAGCACCCTATCAGGAAGAAACAGAAAAAGAAAACAGAGGGAGGTATCTTTCTGAATCAGTGGTTTCTGTTAGTACCTCTTGCATTGCTATTAACTGGCAATGGTAGAGTGCAAATGTGAATTGGAGCTTTATCTTGTTTTCTCCAGCTTCTCAGCATGCTGTAGGAAAGGGCTATGAGGAAGTTCCAGTAGTTGCAATAAGTGACCAAAATGCAGGACAGCAGAGAAGAAAATGCAAATATTTGCTCTGTAGTATGAAATCAAGCTGTATTCTGGCTAGTGGGCACTACAATGCATAGTTCAGGCATGCAAACTTTATTATGAATAAACTAAGTCTAAAGTATATATAGATGACAAAATTTGTGCATTCATGGGAGCAAATGGAGCTCTAGTTTTTAATTTAAATTTTATTCAGATTTAGCCCTGTCCATTACATTCACAAGTCCTGATTTTTCTATTTTTTTGGATGAATGTTCTTCTAGAGTTTTTTTAAGCCTGGTGAGTATGGACAGTTTGTTCTCTTTCCTGGTTACTTACAGAATGGAAGAACAGCCCCAGCAAGAATCTTTTATGTTTGTGTCCTTAAGACACTGAGAAATATAATCTGCCCCAACACAGAGATTTCCACTCTGCCTTCAAGTTTTAAGATCCTAAAATCCTGTTCCGCTGGTAAATTAGGAAAGGTTAGAATAGATCACAAAAAATTTCCAGTAGGAATTTCTGCTAGAATCATCTCAAACTCATTGTCTTATGTCTGACAAGTTTGGATTCCTAAGCAAAGGACTTAGTGAGGTTTCAAAACCCCACAGCCAAAGGTATTCTATTTGAACCAATTTTAAGTTCCAAATCTTTTTTTCCTATCTAAGGATCCTGACCAGTCCAGCTTGTCTAGATTGAAAGACTAGAGGTTGTCACACAAGCACTTTCACACACATGTATCAAATATGTACTGGATAAAATTACCAGCCAACAAAGACCAGATCTGGGCTCAGGAACTACCTGGGAATTCACGGTCCTCCCTTCCACAGCTTGGGTAGAGATAACAGATGTTTTCAGCCTCTGATGTTAGCCAGGGGAAGTTTGGTGGCCCACCTCCTTCAGCAAAGGCAAGCTCTGTGTGACAGGGCCATGAAGCTGAAAAGGAAGAAAATGGAATAATCAGCTGGGAAGGAATGGGTGAAAGAAACTGCTTAATCCAGGGACAAGCAGGTTTTAGAAGTCTTTCAGTGTGTGCCACTTGCCTGTGCCTCTTCATGAGTAAATAAACTGTGACTTTTCTTTTTACAGGGTGACTAACCAAAACCGAGTATCTGAAAACTATTTAAAATTTAAAATTTAATGAGCACTTTAAAAATGTATCTTGATGATACTAAAACTAATATACACATTTTTAAGGGAAAAAATGTAAGATGATGTTCTTTATATTTATGCTGCCACTCATGCTTTGACTCTGATCACTTATCTGGATAATTAAGCAGTATCACTGAGGAACCAGATACCAGAAATCTGATATTAATCCATCCCTCTTAATAGTAACGCAAAACCACTGGGGTGGAAAGCAGCCTAGTCCTCTTAATCCCCTTTTACCAACATTTCGGCATCAGCATATCTCATTTATTTTCAAAAGTGGTTCAAGACACACCATCACTGGCTTAAGTCTAATTTAGGCTTTAAATCAAAATATATTAAGAAATGCAAAAATAGTCAAGATTACCAAGATTTCTTGAGGGAATGATTCATAACCAGCTCATGTCCCTCCGACAGGAACAGGGGACAGCTAAATGATTGTTGTATGTCTGCATTGCTTTAAGGTGCAATACTTTCCTTTGAATTAAAAGGACAAGGCAGGATTACAGTGGAGACCTTGAGATCCCACTTCCATATTTATCAGATATATGTTAATGATAGTCTGAGCAACTTCTACAGACATTAATTCACCTGCCAGTACTGAAGAGTCCAAGGCTATTCTGTTTTCTCCCTTGTGTGCGTGTGTCAGTGTTTATGTGAGCCTTGTTGTCACCTTCAGTGCTTGTCAGAGTATTTTTTTTTTAATTTCTAGACTGTCCTATAGTCCTCATTAGTCGGTGATGCTCCCATAATCCCCTTGTGCATTTTGAAGTGGCTGGACTTGGACAGAGCTTACATTTGACTTGACACATACCACAGCAGTAACAGTGGTGGATAATTGTTGAAAGCAGCACTCTTCTCCCTTCTCCCTTCCATGCCTTCTCAGTCAGTGCAAACAAACTCAAACCAAACACCCAGACTGAACATCATCCTCAGGCTCTGCTCATGAGTGTAGAAGTATTTGCACATTGCCAACTTGATGGCATGAGTTTGGGCTCTGCTCTTGTAGGGTGAGGCATATCCAGCTGTCATACTTTCTGTGGTAACGTCATCACCTCAGCTGCATTAGTTACTGCTGACATTCACCTGTGCATACTGAATCTGCAATTATGACAAAAGCCAATAATAAAAAAAGTTACTTTTGTCTCAAGGGGATGCCTTCTAGTTGCTAAGAGTCTTAAAGAGAACCTGAGAAGGCATACAAGTCCATAAATCTTGCCCACTTCTTAACAAGTTTCCAAAGAGTATATAATGGGGACATGTGTAGTCACAGTAGTCACAGTAAAAGTGTGAGGCACTTCATGTTGTTTATGTGGCTTTGCCATCAGAGACAGACACACATTTCAGACCAGGAACCTTCAGGAGACTGCTGTGTTCACATTTATATTACTAAGCATTAGTGCTACCAAGTATTGTACAGATGGGGAAAACTATCACTTTATGAAATAATTAGCCTATTTCAATGACAAGGGGGAATGACAGTGTGTAGGCAGCAAACAGAGATGCTGCCTTTACCTACCTCTTAATTTTTGTATTTGTACAAAAACAGGAAAATGTTTTTACAGGATAGGCCAATAGTGCCACAGGAATTGAATTAGAGCATCCTTAATTAACATGTCAGAATATAAGAAATGATGAAAATATGTATAATTAAGTTCTTACACTAAAAACAGGATTATAAAGTGTGACTAAAATAGATCAGACCAGCTTTTTTTGTTGTTCCTTTTATTTTTTCCCCTATATTTTTATTTTAATTAAAATTTGTTGGTTCTAGTATTTTTGCCCTGATTAGCTATTATATGCCTGGTCTAACAGATGGGTCACTCCAAAAATTACACACTATTTGTGAAGATGAAAGGAATTTTCCCAGTTCTGTGAGTACAGTGTTATTTTCAGGCTAATATATAGTACCAATAGCTTGGCACTGTGGCAACCCACACTGTTAATAATAAAAAGCTGCTTGAGACAGGTGCTTGAAAGTGTAAACATCTTACATAAATTAAATACCTATTCTCAACTTCATAGCTTGAATTTTCCAAAGCAGTGAGTGATTTGGGGTATTCTGGTTTTTGAGAACTCAAAATCAGACATATGCAGAGGGATTGATTTTATAATTCTCAATGTTTATGAAAGTTGGAAAGATCCAACTAAACTACAATGTTTGACCACTTCTTTTCTTCCCCTGCTACTCAGGAGTTCAATCAAACAGGTGACTTTGAATGTTAGGTCACACCTATGCTGTGAGTAACCTCATATATTATTTTACATTTGATATTTTTTTATTCTGTTAATCTGTCTTTTTTCATGTGTCTTGTACTATTTTTAGTTTAAGAGAAAATATTTTAAAATAAAAATTTTGTCCTTTATTTGTGGAAGATCTTAATTCTCAAACTGTGGTGTAGAAACTCACTATAAACTAAAGTGATGATAAAACATATGAACAATACAATTAATTCGTTTTAAGGGGACAGGACATCTTCCTTATAAAATCCCATCTGGCAATGAATCATGTTAAACACTTTTTAACCAGTTATTCAAATATATCAGTAACATAGTACTCTCAACTTCTTCCATGATTTGTCTTAATAAAAATCACCACCACAGATTGCTCCCCTATTGCTCAGATCTTCAAAAGATTTCAGTATCCTGAACCCTGCCTGGACACCAGGATTTTAAGGGGAAATATCCAGATGCTTCCAGTGGCAAAAGAAAATCCATAAACTACTTATAAGGAACAAGTGAATTCAGGAAACAGTTTTCTGTTCCTGTGCTTTTCTACCATTCAGCTCTTCAAAGAGATAGCAAATATTCTACTGGTTAACATTTAACCCAAACTAATAGGTCCAATCTCACATACTCAAATAAATCATAATGTCTTTTCAATTAGTTTGCACTTTCACTCGCAGCTGTCCTGAATAATTAGGAAAACAATTCACATTTCTCTAGGAGATGGTATGAAGTGTTATTCCTGTGATAATTACCAAGCTGCAGTTCAGTTACCCTGGCTCCCACCAGGTCATCAGGGCACAAAAGAGGACACCATGAGAGCATTAATGAGCTCTCATTGAAGATGTTAAAAAGCTTGTATTGATCTGTTTGTCCAAGAAGGAGATATTTAAGCCTTTCTGCTGAGGGCAGGAGAGACAGAGATTCATATCACAAAGCCTTTTATCCAGCCCCTTCTGTTTCTGACTTCAATATTTTGCCCAGTCTCAGCATGTCTGGTTCTGGAGGTCATACTTTTAGACTTTCACTTTTTTTTTTTTTTTTTTTTTTTTGCATTTTCTCTTTCTTCTTTTTATTAAAAAAAAAAAAAAGAGAGAGAGAGAAAGGATGTAATATACAGTGTGTATTTAACCTTTACTAGTGATCCCTTTACACAGCTAGCTATTTCTTAGAACAGGTTAACAGGTTTCAGTACAGATAGATCTCCCTTCTTACTATATATCACTCACATACATCTCAATTAAATCAAGAGCAGTCCAGACAATGCAAAGACTGACTCAGTTTAAAATTTTGCTCGTATTTTCAAAGTAGAGCCAATCAAAAAACTTTTTTGGGAGTTCAACCAGACTGTTCTCTCTGACATCGTTGACGTTTTTTATGAAATCCTGCAATTGCTATTTCTATTTGGGAGCAGAAGTGTAAGAACTGTAAGGCTGCAAAATCAAAAGTTCTTGTGGTCTTTTCAGAGGAGATTCCTTACTGCAGACAGGGGAGGCAAATCCTGCCCTGCTTTCAACCATCTGCATTGTTATGATATATTACAGCTGTAAACTACTTCTGGGTACACTTTCCTATGCATCAGTTTTGCCTACTATTTTTTTAAATGCCACAATGAGCTGTCAGTGAGTATTCACAGCTTGTCTGGGATAGAGTTTGGGATAAAAATCCATTTAACTATTAAAGCTGTATTTTCTTTGTTTATATTTGTCACCAGTTATTGTCCTGTCCAGAAGGTTATATCTCTCCTTTCACTATATCACATTCATATTCATCTTGTATGAGCAATTCAGTGAGGCCACCTGTGTGGGTCTATTGTAAATGGTTACTGAAGAGAAACAATGGGATTTCTCATGGATTTTGTTAACAAGGTGTTCAAGATGTCCTACTTTCTGAACATACAGCAAAGGTCGTGATGACTGAAAATATCTCAGGTTTGGTTTTACATGTTAGATCAATGCAGCATTTGGAATCCCAACACACAACTTCATTTTTTCCTGGTGTTTCTCACCTGTCAGAATTGGCCAGTGGATATTACTCAAAACCAAGTCCAGGAATCCTGCAGTTTTCTTCTCTTTACTTTGTATCAGCTCAGTTTACTCCACTGAAAATAAGCATCTGAATGACCCCAATTTAACTAATTCACTAATTTGTGAACAACTATTCATTAGTGAGCTGTGTTGAATATTAGTAGACAGAAAGGCTGGTATAGAAGAACTTCCAAAGATATCACACAAGGTCACCGTGTTTCAAGGTGGTAGTTAGGGAGTAACATCAGGGCTCTATCTTTCCAGACTTGCTATTTCTCTTCAGTCTTATGTCATTTAAGCGTCAGCTCCTCTGCTTTTCTCTGCTTAAGACAGTAACTTAGATTTGAAATATTTTAGAAACAAATGAACAAAACAAAACGACAGCTAAAGAAAATCTATGGCACGGAGGAAGAAGAGAGAAACTTGAATCAAGCCATGCCAACAGTCTGGTCTGACAGTGGCTGGAATGGCAGCCTTCCTCTCATAATCATATGGTACTGATATAGGAATTTTTATATTAACAAAGGTGTCATGGAAACATTCAGTGACAACTTCTTGCTTCAGAAAGAAAAAAAAAAAATTAAAGAGAAAGATATTGCACAAATAATGCCATGCTCATCACTGCCTTACAAAGGGGCCCTGGCTGAGCACTGGTTTCATACATAAAGCAAATAGCTCTTCCAGGAAATATCAATGGCTTCTGCAACCATAGGGGTGAAGTGGCCAACAGCCTGTTGGTGCTGAAGGAAACTCTGATGGGGAAATCAGTGGGATCTAGGAAAATTTATAGCCTGAAAAGTTTAGCTGAGGAGGAAAGAAGATTTTATGATCTAGCTGTGCTAGATCAATGAGGAAAGGTTGCAAATAGCCATCAAACTTTACCTGATATCTAACCTAAAGCTCCCCTTATTCAGCTTCCTACCATTTCCCTGAGTCCTGCCTTTGGTCACAGGAATGAAGAAATCAGTACCAGTCCCATCCCTTCCCTTCATGAGGAAGCTATATACTGCATTGAGGTCACCCCTCAGCCTCCTTTTCTCCAAACTGAACAATCCAAGTGACCTCAGCCACTACTCATAAGTTGTCCCTTCCAGGACCTTCACCATCCTTGTTTCTCTCCTTTGGATGCTCTCCAATAGCTTAATGTCTTTTGTATACTGTGGTGCCCAAACCTGTACACAGTACTCAAGGTGAGGCCATACCAGTGCTGAGTAGTGCGGGACAATCACCTCCCTTGACTGGCTGGCAACGCTGCACTTGCTGCACCCCAGGACATGGTTGGCCCTTCTGGCTGCCAGGGCATACTGATATAAGGGAAAGATTCAGGAACAAGTAAAATTTGACATGGGTAGAAGTAATGATCCTTTATGAGTGACAACTGAGGTTATACAGATGAATATTAAATCTGAAGGGCCTGAATTATTCAGAAAACATTTGAGATAAAAGGGTTAACCTGATAACATTCTCTTCCTGACACCTTGCTCAGAGAAGAAATCCCTGCTACATTATGCCTCTCGAACTGAGAATACCTCAGTGCATAAAGAAAGATGCTGGTGATCCCTCTCCTTCCCACTCATAGGTAACTCCTAGGAGACAAAGGATATTTTGTGGGTGCTGGTGACATTATCACAATATACAACCTTTGGGTTGTTATGAGAACATTCTGGGAAATGATTTGTAAACACCAGTAATATCACATGTGCCCGTGCCTGACACTATGCATGTTCTCTATTCATCATCCTGACATGAAGAGCTTCCCCCATTGTCCATCCCACCCCATTTATCATGACGTGGTCTTAGTGGTGGCTTTCTGCTGCTGCAGGTAGATACAATCAGACCAGGAAATGTAAGCAGGAGAGAAAGAAACTCTAAAGAAGAGGAGAAAATAACTGGAAGGAGGAGTAGATAGAACAAGGAGGCAGCTGGTAGAAGAGATTTGGTAGCATGTATCTCCTTCACAGAAAATTTAAGCAACTAGAAAGGTTGTTCCATCAAGAAAAAGGTTTTCTTCAATACAATTAAATAAAAATCAGCATAATATATGTCTTTTTTTCATAATATACACCACCATAAACAAGAGTGAGAGATGAGTTTTAGAATGAACAAAGTGACTCTGGGAAGATTAACAACTCTTCAGTGGTCTAGATCTGCAGATTTAAAATGTCAAATGGTTGCAATATTAGCAACTAATTTAATTCATCAAAACTTGTACAGAACTTTGAAATGCTCCCAGTTAGCCCTCAGATATTTACTGTTTCTTCAAGGATATCTAGACAGCTGGTGCCTTGTGCAAGGACCTTTGAATAAGGTAGCATAGCTGCAGGATGAAGCGGAGGCAAAACCAGACTGCTTCTGTACAAAAACATCGACTCAGGAGTCCAAAACATTAAATCAATATGTTCTTTCTAAAGACTTTTTCAGTGACTTACCTGAACTTTCTGGCGGAGCCCTTAGTAGGATCTACACCAGCATGGAAAAGAATTGCAGTGTATTTCTCCTGTTCTAGCTGCCTCAAACATTAGCATTAATCTATTGATTTTCAAATATAAATCTCTTTCCCTGGCAGGTATTTTAATAACTCCTTTTCTGCCTTTTGTCAAAAAAAGACACTCACTTTCATCACCATAGCTTTAAAAATCTGACTGAAACAAAAACTGATCAAAAGTACTTTCCTGTTAAGTGGGAAAGATCAGACATCTCTGAAGGCTCAGCCTGGCATATGAGTGGCTCTTACTAAGTTACTGCAGTGAGATGTTACCAACAGTTTCCTACAGGAGTCTTGGAAAGCAGAAATCCCATAGCTGGTAGGAAATGGGTAGGAAAAACAAAACTCATGATGGAGATGGACAAAGTATTAAAAATAATAAAAAAAAGAAATTTGGTTGGGAGCTTGCAAGCTATACACACTAGATTGCTTAATGGAAGTAATTCATTCTTATAGTAAAGGTCAAAGGAGAGGCAGGCATTTCTGATGCTAGGTTCTCATTCAAATTTTAAATTAAAAGGCTTCCCACTCTTCTCTGCTTTACAGGAGCACCACCTCTACTACACAGAAGCACCACCTCTACTCCTTGAGCTGCAAAATTAGTACTGTGGAGAACTGAGGTCTCTGACCTTAATCACTGTGTTTTTGGATTTAAACACAAGCTTAAAAGGATGATTCTTGCAGCCTAGGTTGAACTTGTCAGTTCTTCTTCGGCAAAACAGCAGACAAATCCACCAGACCAAGCACTGTTTAATACCCCTGATTAGTTGAATAATATCTGTTTTATATTTTGGCACAAAAAGCAAAAAAATATTTCCTTTAAACCAAATTACAATTTGCTTAGTGGAAGGCTGTTTGGTGCACTTTACATAAGGTCTGTGCCATTACATGCTGCCTGCCAAAATTGCAATTAGCCACTGTAAACGGAAAAGAAGGGGGGAAAAAATCAAAAGGCAGCTTCATTTTTTTTTCTTTTTCTCACTCACTTTCTTCATGCTGTAAAGCAGGTGCTATCCTTCCAACTTGCCATCCGCAGACAACTTTGTGTCATGACAAAAAGTTGTGACTGTATGACTCGAGGGAACCAGGAAAAAAAATACATCCATAGTGAACACAGAAATATGTATAATCACATTGCCACTATCAGTTCACAAGATGCAAGACTCAACTTGTTTCTAAAATTGGGAGACATGAGAAAAACCGAAGAATGAGGAACCATAAGACTTTTGAGTATCCTCTCAGTCCAAAGGTACTGTGCTGGAATTCATGTGCCTTGACTGATTCTAGCTCCTGCTGATCTCTCATTCACTGTAATCTAGAAAAAGACCATAAAGTCATTCTGAAAAGCCTCAAGCCATGTCTTGTTTGCATTGGAAATAGGAAAATAAGTAACGATGTTCAAATAAAAGCAGAAATTAAATCATGGAGTCAAAACATGGTCAGAGTTGGGTACTGGAACACTGGTTATATGTTATATTTAAAGTTTCCCCTTTTGCCTGTTGATTGACTTTTAAGAAAACAGAAAGTGAAGAAAGTACTTTAAAACACATAGACCTAGGTTTTAAAACCATTTAAAACCATGGGTTTGACCCTTTGTGATTTTCAGTGATTCTACTTTGATTTTTAGGTGCCAGTGGTGTGGTGGTTTTTGGATTTTTTTAATCTTTTCAAACACTGAAAATGGAGCTGGTCATGATTCTTTTCAATACTCTCTACTGCCTCCCAGAATACCAATTGGACCAAATGGTTGCTCTCCTCTTTGACAGAATCTGTGAGAGGAAGTTTTCAGAGATTTGCCCTACAACAGCCTGCAACTCAGTGGTTACTCACCAAAGTGGAAGAGACTTAGATCAAAATCACTGCACAGTAACAGGCACTAAGGAGATCTGAATGTGAGATATTCAGAATCCCAAGTAAGTTCTCTAATGGAAGCCTATTCTGGATTGGGATGTGTGCTTTTATTCTTTCTTTCTTTCGATGAAAAACAACTTGACATTTTTTTCTAAATCTGACAGAAAATTTTTTTCAATACTACTTGTTTTCAATGAAACTGTTTTCTATTCTCCTTACTTTCATAGTTTTGAATCGTGTCTTCCAAGACTGTGCTTGGGACACAAACAGTATTGTATTTTATGCGGGAAAATGTAAAAGAAAAATAATTTTTGGTTCACCCTTTGCTTCATCAGAACCTAAAAGCCCACCACAGCCCATCAAGTGCTGCAGCATAATGAAGGTCAGAAGCCAGCCCTATATGTGCAAAAAAAGGAATAACTGTGACTGTGACATGGTTTGTAGGGAACACAATGTCACCTGTAATTGTGAGATATCAGAAGATTCTCAAACAAAAGATATTGCAAAGTACAAGAGGAAAACATACAGTCTTTATACAGAACTTAACTGAGCTTGTTTAGATACCTGATGGCATATTTGCCCTATAAAGAACCTAGTGTGTGTATGTTACTTTAAGACAACATTTCCCCCTGATTAAGACTAGTCATCTCAGGAGCACCATCTCCTCTGTGCCACATGGTGCACAGATATTGCAGTTTCCAGTATTTGTTGTAATCTGGGTATCTGATTCAATTGTTTGGCTATCTTTGGAGGGTGAATGTGATAAGCAGTAGGACCATAACCGAATCTTAAAAGCAATGGGAAATAAAGAACAGGCCCTGCTATAAGATATTTTTGGACAGCTTTGGATTATTATTTCATAGAAAACTAGCCTTCAACCTCCATTCCTACCTGATCAGCTCAGACATGTCATGGGTGACACTGTGGGTCCCTGTTTATCTACTGAAGTGATAAAGAGCGTAAGAGCAGATGTAGAAACACTAACCCATTTTGTCCACTCTCCATGTTTGTAGCTCAGCTCTAACTGTGGCTCAAAGCATTTTTTCTCTACTCAGGACGAGCTCAGGCCTGGTCAGGTCTCCTGGGCCTCATGGGTGAAATGCTATTGCTGCTTGAATGCTGCATGCTTCCATTCCATGTAAGTGTGCAATATGTCTTGTGGATAACTGTGGTCTGGAGCACAGATTTTCGGCCAACACTCAGAAAGAAGTGTATGAGTCTAAGGTAGGAAGCAAGGAGAGCACTGGGTGGTCTTTACTGTCCCTGCCATCCCCACTTGCACTTCCTGAGGCTCAGTATGTGCAACCTGAGTTGCTCTTGGCTGGAACGGAGTGACAGCTGTGGAGAGAAACCTGGATGTATTCTGTACAGCGTGTTCTTAAATTTCTGCCTTGGAAATTTATGCATAATGATCCTGGTATACCTGAGATCAACTGTTACATATGCTGCAGAGAAACCTTGCATGCAGTCAATACTTCTAATGAGTAAAGGACATAGTGCACTGTGCACAGGCCATCTGCACTACTGAGATTATCTGCACATGCTGAGGAAGTCCTCAGCAGGGAGTTAAAAAAACAAGACATCTAGTGAAAAAAGGACATGTCACAGCCTAATGATGAACACTGCCTTGATTACAAAACATGGCAGCATCAAATTCCTCCTCACAGCCTTTCTTCAGCATGGTCATAGCAGCTACTGAGTAGACATGCAACCCTTTTTACTATTTTTTTAAATTAACAAAAAAATTAAACAGGTAAAATATGGTAGATGGTAAGGAAAGATCTTGTGATACTGTCCACTTATACAAAAAACAACAAAAAAAAATCTGCTATCCTCAGTTAAAAACAGAAAAAAGAGAGGTGACAGGCATGTTCTTGATGAAGCATAAATGGAGAGTTTCAGGCCAGTCAGAGGCTTAGTTCACACGATACTGTCAAGCTCCCAGATTTATGCTTGACAGCATTAGTGCCAGGACCACTATTTATGTTGCTTTAATCAGTCATACTTTTAAAATCACCTATGCTCAGCATTTATATCAATGAGGTGATAATATTGCTGTCAGGCTCCAATATCGATAGTTTTGTCATAATCTAAACTCTTTTAATCTTTTCCTGTGCTTGCATTAATGAATCTGCAAGACAACAACTACAACAACAAAAAAAAAAAATGTCAAGTGGCCATGGAGGAAAAGAAACACAAAACAAACCAGTCCTTTTTTTGCTCTTTGCAAACCATCTTAATTTGCCTTTAGACTTCTCTTTTTTGTCTGACTTTGAAGAGATTGTCAGCACATCCTGCTGATTTTTTTCACTGGCTACTTACATCTCTGAGAATATTTTTAGGCTTTATGGAAGTGTGAGGCAGGTAACCACTTCCCTAAGTGGTTGGAGAGGGGGAGAGAAAGAAAGAGACCGAGTAAAAAGAAACCGCAGTCTGATGCTGGTGTGCAGAGGCAACAATGTGATTTTTCTTTATCTTTTTTTTTTTTTTTCCATCCTGAGCCCACCCTTACAGCTGTCAGCCTCAGTTCTTTTTCTGTTGTAAATAAAGTCTTTCTTGGGTTATAGCTTTAAGCATTTTTTTTTAATTAAAATTCAATTCAAATATGAAAGTCAAAGAAACTTTCAAAGCAAAATCTACAAACCGATTTGCTCAAAGGGTCTGTTTTCATTGCCATAGCTACAGATTACTATAAAGAAACTTGAACTAAACCTTTGACACCCAGGGAAGGTCAAAAGTCCTTTCTGCCTGTGCTAGGACCCTTTTGACAACTTCCTGTATAATTTGACTGTTATTTGCGTGTCTGGTCACAGTCTGACCCTGAAGTCTGGAAAAATCTGAGAGGCGGCATATATCTCTGTTTCATATGGACCTCAAAAAGGGCATTTTTAATTGCATTTTGGTGAGAAACTTACACTTACAGGCTGATTTAGGCAGCAGCTGGGGAAGATCCTAGACTTTTGTAGGTTAAGGATCAGCTTGCCTCACACTACCGTAGTTCAGTGCATATGAACTGCTCTGTGCTCCCATTTCCACAGCAAAAATGAATGTGTTTCACAGGTTACACAGATTTCAAAATTTACAGCACTTGCCCCAGTGCCGCAGGCTAAAATTGGAAATATACTGCTCTGCCTTGAAATCTGTGCTTTTCATATGCTTGCAATTTAAAGATGATTGTGTTTCTGAGGCCTTGTTGTACGTGAGATATTTTAAAGTTGCAATACTAGCTCTTGTTTATATCTATCTATAAGCTTCCCTGGGAAGAAAACCAAAATTAATAGACCAAAGGGGTCCATGGCAATCTTGCCAAATATCCACCATGGGTATTTGGGGGTTTGTGGCACACTGCAAGGCAAAAGATAAATGTACTATTCAGTTTATAGGCAGCTGGCAATTTAATGCATGAAGATCAGGCATAGTCAGATTGTACCTCCTTTCTCTTCTGCCCAGCGCTGAATGTCATCTTAGTGTGTCTGGTGAGAAAAATGGAAGGCCCCAATAACCAAACCACAGCGTGCTGTAGCCATTCTCTCCCCAGAATGGGGAGATTCAAGAATGCGATGTTTCTTCTCCTGCACTCTGCATCTTGAGGTGGGATTTGTCAGAAGGAATCAAATACTGGTCTGTCATGCCTGATACGATGTTTCCAGAAGTGCTTGATGACTCAGGAGTTACAGGTATCTGAGCAGTGGCTCTAAGGCTGGCTGTGGCACCCTGAAGGCTGCCCCTTCTCATGTGTAGGTGGTCCTGTGGGAGCAGAAGGGAGGACCAGTAGCCTGCAAAGATGGCAAGTGTCACACAGGTAACCATCCAAACAGTGCAGAGATGTTACTTGCAGAGATGTGTAAAGATCAACAAAAATAACAACCCAAAATTGTTTCAAATTTCAGAATGTGCTGATAGTACTCTGAGGAAACCAATTCTTTCTCTTATCATGTGAAGAGATGGTGCTGAGGTCTTTCACCTCAATAGGGATGTTTCTCACTCTATTTAAAATATTGGAGCCTAAACTTGTGAAAGATATGATGTAAGAAATAAAATCTTTTTGTGAATAATGGTCTTTCCCATGTGGTCGTCTGACCCTTTCCATAAGGACCCTCCTGTAGGGACCTCTGACCCTTCCCCTTTCTGTAGGTAAGTTACCTTTTTTTCCAGAAAGCTATGCACATTGGATGTTAAGGCTTGCATGTCAAGCCCCTAACGTGGATCCTTATGGACCACATTTTATGTCCATAAAAGAGAGCAGTGTTTAAGCATGCAACTATTGGAAAAAAGTAACATCCTCATCTTCTGTTGAAGGTGCTGACACATCAAGCAACCCCTGAAATATTTTGAGGAGCATGGTAGATCAACTGTTTTATTCCTTGTGTCAAAGCCCATTTCAGGATGCAGCATAGAGTAAAGAGAGAAAAAATCACCAGCCTTCTGCTCAAAAGGTAGCAAGGACAGAAAGACATGAGCAGATATTAAGGAGGGAGGTGGAGCAAAAACCAAAATAGTCCTTCCAGAAGCTCACCAGTGTTACCTACAAACCTCTGTGCTTAAAGCTGGTGAAATTACACAGGAAAAAAAACCCAACACAAAAAAACCAAACCCAAACAAAAACCAATTGTGCTTTTGTGTGTTATTTTTTCATTCAGTTAATGATGCACTTCAGTTCACTCACAAATAAAGAGACACGCTTGAATCAATATACAAGGTCCAAGTAAACACAATCTATCCAAAAGGCAACTGTGCATCAGTCCTAAACTTGATGGCAGAGAGAACTCTGCTCTTCAGTGCTGGAGTGAGGAGTCCAGAGCATTGCAGTTATTTTTGTGGCCTCATAAGGGCAACAGGGCTGCAGCAGCTTTGCAAGATGAGCAGGAAAAACTCTTCTGGAGAAACCAAGCCTTCAGCCAGCCACAGCACAGATATGGCTGTACATAGGCTATCACTCTGTGGGAAAATTCATAGGCTATTGTGGGGGACAGTATGTCAGAAGAACCCAAGAAATCTGTTTTGTGAACTATGAGACAAAGACAGGACAAAAGGAGGACTACCCCATGCTGAGGTACTATCTGTCAGGTGGGCTGAAATGCTGGCTCTGTGCACTTGCTACATTGGCAAAGGGTGGTGACATTTCTATCATGAAAGGTGAAAAGTTTGGGCTTTCTTTGTTGTTGTGTTTGGGGTTTTTTTTTTGGTTTTTTTTCTGTTGTTGTTTTTTTTTTTAAACTTTGAATGGAATAAAACTATCAGAGCAACTTTTGAGTGCAGCCCAGTGGGAGTACCCCTCTATCCAGACTGTGTATTACTGGGGACATGAAGGTGTTTGTAGCTCTAATTCCCCGCCTGACCATTCCTTTGGGTGCAACTGGCCTCAAGCAATAAGAAAAAGGAGAAAAATTAGAGAAATGTAAATAAGGAAGGTAACTTGCCATTTGTCACTTGAAAGTCCTTATTTCATGGCCTGTTCCCTGTTCTCCTGGAATTTTGTGTCATTATCTCCTGTTAAAAGGATTCAAATGACATTATTTGCATGGAAACTCGCATACAAATGATGTCGTCTGTGCCACAAAGTTGCATTACAATGAAGGGAATGATGACTGTGTCACATGTACGTGACATTCTTTGTGTCATTAAATTTAAAGTCAATGCTGGCAGTTATAAACCACTCACGTCTCAAGCAAATACATCACTTCTGATCTGAAATGAATATTTTAAAACGCCAACTCCAACTGCATCAAACAGCAATAACTTGCAATGTCATCTAAAAAAAAAAAAAGAAAAAAAAAAAGAGGCAAATATTCTAAACAAAGGTGGACTTATGGGATTGTGTGATATACCACAAAGAAAAATATTTTAATAAACTATAATAATCTCCTGACAAAGAGAATCCATTGCTTTATGGTTAGCTGCTTGTGATAATTTTAAAGGCCATTCAGTAACATGAGTATTTTCAGAAAAGCTGTGCTCCTAGTTAGATTCAGAATTCTTAATTTTCAGGCAGAGTAGATGAAATAATTATAGAGAAAGTTCCTCAGCACAGACCTTTCTATATGTTGTTACTTACCATTTCCTTGCCACAGTCTGATTCTGACAACAGGCCAAGCCTTTGAAAGATCTCCAAACTCTTCCACAGAGTCAAGGGCAAATGATGACAGGAAAGGCTCAAGCAGTTATCACTGTCAAAAAGAATGAGAAAAGAGGAGGGACAGTAGGTGGATTAGGAAAGGTTTCATACTACTGCGATGATCAGAGCCATGCAGCAATGAGAGTCTGACAAGTAAGTACATAGACAGAGCTGCTTTCTGATTGATTCATTGTTTGTGCAGGTCAGTTGTTAGGTAGGGGAGGGATTGCTATGTTTTTGTAGGAGCAGTAGTAATTGTGCCCACAGACATCTGCACCAACCCTGCTGGTTCGAAGCCAGCTACTAGCATTTTTTCCCTGATACAAAGAAAGGCACTGTAACACCTTGTTTAGAAACTTACTGTTTTAAAATTAAAAAGTGCTGTGTGACCTCCAAAAAGTTAGGTATGTAATTTTAAGAACTCATTGAAATAGCAAAGATGAATCATTTAAATTCCTGAAAAGAGCTCAGACTCTACCTAAGATGCTGTGCTGTTTAACCTTTCTGTCCTCGCCTCCAGCCCCATGCACACATGCAAACACAAACCCCTCTGAAAACAAGAGAGTTTCTCTGGCGTATGTAACTGCATAGGCTCAGCAAGGGATCAGGCAGAGAGAAAAATGTCTGTGCATGGGTCATTTCTTTTCTCCTATTGATATCATTTCAAATCTAATTGAAACATTACTTGGAGAAAACTGTGCAACCCACCCCTTCAGCTTTGATACGGCTTTTTAATCAGAGGATATTGTTACTTTGCGCTGAACATGGAAAGCATTTAAAACATTTTCTAAATGGATGCATTATTTCTGACTCCAGCCAAAAGACCACATTAAAAGGAGTTTAGTGGAATTCACACTGCACAGTCTTCTGAACTTGAAATGTTGTTGCACATGTGGAATATGCTAAGAAGTAGGTCTGGTTACAAAGGTTTAAGCAATGAGTTGAGGGATGTCAGCACTCACTGCCATTCTCCGGGGAGGTTTGATGAGTGTTATACTTCCCCCTGGGTGACAATGTGGGTGCCGCCATCCCATCAGGTTGAGACTGGGCAGAGCCTGCACAGCACTCCTGGAAGCCAGATAGCAGTGAGCACAGCCATCTGATCCCAGCAGGGAGGTGAAGTGTGGCAACCAGATTAACACTCCATAGTCTAGCTCTTGGTTTAGGACCAGAGCAGTGGGGTGGGGGGAGTGTAGACCCAGAGCTTTTCCATTGCCTGCCTTTTCCCCATTCCTCCCAGGCAGTGACTGATCTCACCCCCCACTGGTATCCCATAAACTGTCACGATGCAAGTAAGCCACACATGGAAAGAAGGGCAAGTTTGCTCTTCTGTTGGTCGTGCACTGGAGATTGTAAATAAGCCCTTAATGCCTACCTAATTCTGTATTTTAGGATATATTTCTTGCTTATCAAAGCACAGAAGAAAAGATTAAAGTGGGATATGACTGAAATTGGGTCAAAGTCCTTTCATCCTTTTGCCCTGGTCTGTCTAATATTTTTTTTTAATCCCATTCTACCCAGGTACATTCAATTACAAAAGTGACCAGAAATAAATCAAACTTAATTAGTTTGAGATATATATATATATATATATATCAATCAAAACACAAGCACAAACAACACAATTTATTAGATTAAGATTGGATCTGAGAGAGGATGAAGCCTGAAGTGGATGTATCAGTATTTTACAGGAGTTCAATGAAATCTTAATTGCTTACTTTATACAAGCAGACATTGGTGAGACACAGTGCCTGTGAAGTGACAGAAAAAATGTTTTGGCTGCTCTTTGATGTAGAGTTCAGCTGTTCTGGTTTGTAAATATAACAGAAAGAAAGGATATTGTACTCAACCCACTTCAATCAAGAAAGACACTGTGGCGTCTAAACTGCCATTCTTCTATCGCTGAAGCTGCTCTTCAGAACAAAGACATAAAGAAAGTGAGAGAGGCAGAGGGATGACAGGGTGAGAGAATGAGGCTTCTGCATCTTTAATAGTTAGCAAAGAACTGCAGAGTTTAGCCAGGAAATTATGGTACATATGCTGTCCACTTGTTCAGGACCCCTGTATCGTGAGAACAAGCAAACATTCATCATCCACAGATGTCCGCCAGGCCCAGGTGACTGCAAATTCAATGCACAGGCTTCTCACTATGGGTCAAATGCTAATTGCTTGGCTTGGGGAGATTAGAGTAGCCCTGAAGCTATTCTCTATCTGAAAAAGTCATACAGACAATAGGGAAGTCAAGATTGTCTTTGCAAAGCTCTGCTTAACTGATGTTTATGAGAAAAATTAGGACAAGTATATAAGTAAAAATACCTCTCCTCTCCTTTCCTCTCCTGTCATCTTCCCTTCCTTCATTCATGATATCCTATAAATAGGAAATAGGAGGAGATGGGAAGAAACAGATGAAAAAAAAATATATGAGTTATATCAGAAATTCAGAATAGGTTATGAGGATATTTAGCCAAGGAAGGAAGGAAGGAAGAAAAGAAAGTGTTTCTTTCAAGTAAAACAATAATCTGGGCAACATGGCAATTTGAGAGATGAGCTTCAAATCCATGAAAGTGGATTCTGTCTTTAGTTTGTTCCTTAATATTAACTGCCGAAGCAATGAAACTGCACTTATCAGGGGTTGTGTGGAGAGTGGCGTCAGGGGCATAATATACACCTGTTCTTGATATTCCTTTGGAGCTTCGGGTTCAAATGAACCCCAAATCACAAAGTAATTCCCAGCTGAATCTTCTACCTTTGATAGCCATCTAATAGGACCAGTCCATACTTCTGTAAATCAACTATGACAGTGGTGAATCATGCTTGAGTAATTTACTATTAATTTAATTGGGGTGGAGCTGGTGTGTTATTATGAGATGAGTAAGGATGCACTGACTTCAGCCTTTTTCCATGCATCTGCAGCATGTGTTCAGGAGGAAGACTGTATGTGAAAAGTGAGGCTGTGAATTGCTATCTAGCTATTGTGTGAGTGCTTCATGAGGACTCATGAGCACATATTGAATGTTTTATAGTTTGTCCTACTTTCAAAGAGAAGCGTAAAGCACCTTTTTCCTCAAGCACCTTTGTCTGCCCTTCAGCGTGGGAGATAGTGAAGAGAAGCAAATATAGTGTAAGCCTCTACTTAGTCATATAGTTTCTTCTTCAGGGGAACAAACCCTACACTCACACAGGTTTTACCCAAGTATCACCCAGGTTGAAACTTTGAAACTTAGCAAAGATGTCTTGAAACTCTGATGAGGTTAGTTGAAAAGTCTGCTAGCATAAGCTAATCTTGTTGTGGAATCTGAACCAGTTTCCAGTATGAAAAACAAACAAAAAAAACCCCAAATGGGGTGAATTCCCCTTGCCTTCAGGCTTCATTATGAAAGTTTTGCAGAGCTCGAGGAACTATGTACTTTATTGTTCTCTCAAATCTGCCCTTTCTAAATCACCTTATTCTGATTTAACTGCAAAAGGCATTACTATTTTGGGTTCTTCCTATGTTAAAACTGAAGCAGTAAGCTAGGGACTTTCATAAGAGACTGTACTGAAATGTCAACAGATGGCTTGCTAATCATGTTAAAAAAATACTCATTTCTTTTCTAAAATGGCATTTTTTTTTCAGTAAGTAAATCAGAAAGGAATGTTTATGATATAAAACATATTACTCACAACGTTTTTTAATTATCATACTTAATCATCAAGGTCAGGATGATAATTGTTTCTAAAAATTAACACCTCATTTTTCTGAGATGCTTACCAAAATACACGGTCAGAAATATGAATTACTAGGATGGAACCCAGTTAGGAAAATGCATCTTCTGTTCACTAAACCAAATGTACACTTAAATACCATAAAGCTCTTTAAAACTAAATACCTATTTAAGGCACACTCTAATTAGTCCACTCACTGCCTAGTAAAAGCATACAGTACCATATGTCCTAGAATAGAGTGCCATGTGGGTGTTCAGCAATGACACATATTTGCAAGTACTTTATTATGAGATAACGCAGTGCCATTAATATATCTTAAACATGAGTGTTTTTTGTAACCTATTGGAGACAACTATGGTTGGCAGTTAACACAGACTACCATGATATGTTGGCAGCAACTGCACTTTATTTGTAGAGGGATGAGCAATTCACATGGACCACCACCTTGTATCATTCATGATACCACACAGCAGCATTTTAAGCATGTGCATACTGTTGAAGCCTTATCTTCTGCTTAGAGACAAGTTCACTCTTTCTTTCTCATTTTCTTAGTCCCAGATGAGTGCTGTTCTGGAGGTGGCCTTGCGTTAATGGTAGTCTATATTCTACATATCAGGATGCAATGAAACTCTTCCTTAATCAAATACTTTTGATTATCTCCAAACAGCAAATAATAGATAAAGCTCTGAGAATCTTTTTTTTTTTAATTCACGAGGATAGTGATTGCCTTGATTTGTAGTCACACAAATGTAGTTCTCTGGTAAAGTGCTGCCTAGCAAGCTTTCTACCATTATTTGTGTCTACGAGAAGCTGCTGCTTCTTTTGGTTACACAAAACACAGTATCCTTTAGGCTGCCTGAAAACAGAAATGGCACAGCCCTTGGAAGCAGACCAGAGAGTTTCTGTATAATGTCTTTAACTTGTGTGTAATGCCTGTAATTGATCTATAGCCTGCAGTGTATCTTTTAAATCAATATACAGTTTTGATTCAAAAACAATTAGACATAGAAAGATGAGAATTTTCCAGGTAAAAAGTAGTGCAATAGAATAAGGTAGTAGATTTGGACATCAGCAAAAGGTTATTCACTGAGATGGTTGTCAGTCACTGTCACAGCGTCCCCAGGGAAGTGGTCATAGCATCAAATCTGTCAGAGTTTAAGGAGTGTCTGGACAATGCTCTTTGTCATATGCTTTATGTTTCAATAGTCCTGCAAGGAGCAGAGACTGGGATTTGAACCTTATGGCTTTCTTTCAATTTAAGATGTTCTATAATTTTAGATTTTGCATACTAACTGGCATAATATGTTTCTTTTCACTGATTTGCAAATTAGTATTAACTTCATCATTTCCATTCTTTTTTTCAAGGGCTTGCAGCCTTCTATGTATTCTGATTTAGTTTTGAAAACTTCTCCCACGTGTTCTCTAGACAACTTGCAACCAAACTGCAAAGTCACTTATGGGCTGGAACTCTGCATTGCAAACCAGTATTTCATAATCTTCTTTAAAATCTTTGGCCATATCAAAATTTCAACTCAAGTTAGATTCACTCAGAAAGAGAGTGTGTGGGAGAGAGGCATGGCAGAGAGACTGCACTCTCAATGTTCATTTAGCACAGAAATGAATGTAGGGTAAGACAGTGAAAGAAAATACTAATGAAGAATTAAAGAGCAGAGACATGGTTCTAAAGCCTGATGCATATACTGTTTTTAAACTAAACAGTAATAGTAGAAAAAAACAAAACTAGAACCCACCTATGAGGTACAGTAACATGTTGCTTTTTCTGGCGAATAAGTTTGTATTGGTGGAAAGCCTGATGCTACACAGAGGGTGCAATAGGAGCTGCTCCAAAGAATACTGATGTCAGTGGAAGTCTTTGTGTGCATTCTTGTGGGTTTGTGATCCAAGTAAAATCACAGGTAAACCACAGGTAGCATCTTAATTCCAATTTTATATTTTCTGAGTGTAGGCTTTGGTGACATGCCTCTTTATTTGTATATATGTAAGTGAGGACGATTCCTATGATGGAGCACTCACAAAGAAAAAAAGCTTCCAGCTGATGAAGATGGATGTCTCCAGGACCAGGAAGGGCTGTCAGAAACTGGGAAGAAAGTTGGTTGTGCTGCCACAAATAACCACACAGACTATCTTCTGATAATGAAATTTGCTTTCAGATTTTTCTCCCATGCATACAAGGATGGCACTGAAGTTGCAGAGGTGTGGGGCTTATTTCTAAAATATGAACAGCAAAACTGGAAGATGGAAATACCTTACTCTTCTCAATTATGGTAGTTTTTATCTCAGTGGGTATTGTATAAGTCTTAGTTTTTAGGATGTACAAAAATAAACTAGCAGTGACAGCTACTGAGTGTGGTTTATCTGACAGGGTAACTGGTAAGCTGGTATTATTCCAAGTTCTCTTACCAAAACACTCGAATGGAATAAGGTGCTTATTTTTCTTTGACTCCAATAACAGTCTGTAGGATAAAATATCTTGTAAGAAAAGGTCATCTTTTAAAAAGTATGTGAATCACTTCTCATACCAGTCATGATTTAAGTCAGGGTCTCTGTGTGATTTGCTCACTGAAAATTAATGAGTAATATTGAGCTTTATATATTCATATTGTTTAAAGTTTAGAGAATTTCTGTCCTAAACACACAGTTGTGCATATTGGTGTGGTTTTTTGGTTTGTTTTTTTTTTAATAGAAGTTCAGCAACCATCCTCAGGCTTTTCTCTCCCTATTTCTTAAAAAAAAAAAAAAAAAAAAAAAAAAAAAAAAAAAAAAAAAAAAAAGATTAAAAAATGGATGTAGAAAATTATAACTCAATCTTAAAAATATTCCAGTGTGACAGGCGGACAGATATCACTGTCTTTTTGTTGTGTG
This sequence comes from Heliangelus exortis, assembly GCF_036169615.1. NCBI lineage: Eukaryota > Metazoa > Chordata > Aves > Apodiformes > Trochilidae > Heliangelus > Heliangelus exortis. The sequence continues at coordinate 13,379,592 of NC_092426.1, read as the reverse complement.
AGTTATTGAAGTTTGACATCCTTTGAGGAATATTTTTCATAACCCACTGTTTGCTACCCTGTCTATCCAATTATTTAGAACAAGCAATCTGTCATTTTATTATTTCCTTCCAATTATATAACTTTGGTGACAGTCATGGCAGAGTATCCTCTGTAAGAAAAATCAAATCCCACTGTAGATTCCAAGGGCTGAAGAGTGTGTGTATGTGAGTACATGAGTCCATTATGCAGAAATGGACAGGAGGGGGAAAGATTAAAAGAGGACAGTTAGTGAGTGTCATTTAAAAATAACTGCTTGTACACACTGAAGAAGATCCAAAAGAGAAACTGAATGCACTTTCCAGATTCTCGGTTTTCAGAAACAGGATAGGTATAATCCGTGCAGGTAGTGGATGCATTACTGCATGTACTGCAATAATAACTGGACTCACTTTTCCACATTATTATAGACCAATATTTGTGTCTAAAAAAATTCCCATAGTGCTGTGAAGAGAAACTATTCTGTTTTCGGAAGAGGCCATTCTGTCTGTCTGTCTACTTGAAACAATAATCTGTTGATAAGAGCAGATTGAGGGACAGTTTCTGGGAGCTAGTGAGGTACCAGCTACATGTAATAAACAGCGAGGGGTATAGAGCATCCTGAGTTACAGCACACTGCTCCCTTTGCCATCAGAAGCAGCTGCACAATGCGCCAGGAATGAAGCTCACTCCATTTTCATTTAGTCACTGACAGTCAGAGTAGAATTTTTCAGACTTATATACTAAATTTGAGACTGGAAGCAAGTCGCTAGGTTGTGCTGTCTTTGTTGCAGGCAGAGGGATAGGAAAATCATTCGAGTGGCAGTTGGGTCCAACACCAGTTATCTAGTCAGAAAGTAGAGAACAGCAGTGAAGCTGGGAAGAAACAGCATGCAAACAGCTGCAGTGTGAGATAGAATAAGCGAGTGTCAGTAGTGTTAGATGGTAGAGCTGTGTGAACACTTTCACACTCAAAGAAAAATTGTCAAGTTACCGTGTCCAATTGGGCATGGATTTCTTATATCACTTCAGTACCACAAGCTGTACTGGTTGGAGAGTCACAGAACCCTTAATTAAAGAAGCAGAAGAGGAAAAAAAAAAAAAAGAAAAAGAAAATTAATACAATTGTTGTTCTTATTTGAGATTTTGAACAAGAATATTACACTCTGCTGTAAAACTAGGCTGAACAAAACCATGTAAACATATGCTCATGCTCTTGTGAAGTCATGCTTAAGTGCTTTGGTGAATATGGTCTTGAAAGTTTCAACTATTTAAACTGAAGCTGCTTTGATATGGTATATATATATTTTTTTTTCCTTTTGTCTGAACCTTCTGCGTTTCTCAGAGTCAGCACTGACCAGCTCACTTCTGTGTGTCTCACAGTTACAATTTATGATGATCAGATTTCTATGGGCACTTCAGCAGGAGCTGATAGCATGATCAGAGAAGGATCTAACGATTACAGACACTTAATATGTATCCAACCTTTATCAGCTTCACAATGATTTTTTCAGAATATTATCCAAATTTTATTAAAAATCAGAATCTTTTATCTACTACTTGGGCATTATTTCCCTAATTTGACAGTATACTCTACAGCAGCCCACCAGTATTTCTGCTAGATGTTGCTCTTGCTTGGCCTGTGTAAATCAAACATGCTTTAACAGAGTGAGATAAACTTACTTACAAATTGCTTAGAATTTTCTTTATGCAAAATTTCAAGAAGATTGCGAGGTAGTTTTAAAAAGGCTTAACTGAAATTTCATGACTGTTTTCATTATTAGCTCAGCTAATCTGCCTTTCAAACAAACAGCAATTGAAACACAGCGTTACCAGCTCTGGATCCATTAAGACTCCTATGCTTTAGGATTTGTTTCTCTCCCAGTCTTTCACCTTAATTATTTCAGAACATTCAGTGTACCCCCTGTTTTGGTTGTAGCTATTTGAGGACGCCAACTGGGGTCTCAGGACTAGTTGCTTCCATCTTACTTTGTAGATGAGTGTCCTTTTTATATGAACAAGTGTGGTGGCCCACTTCCATTAACCATTAATTCACCATGCCAACAACTTTTTGCAGATATTTATGATGTTTTAAAAAATAACCAGCAAATAAATCATATCTATCAAGGTGAATATAAAACAACAGACTCTGGTGCCCATGATGGTGCCCAGGTGATGAAACATTACTTTCCATAAGAAGTTAGGAATAAAGACAAAGAAAGTTTGGGCACTTAAATAATTTCCAAAAGACATAAGGAGAGCAATCAGTGGTTGCAGTAATCTGCAAGAGTTACCAGCAGAAAAGGCACTATGGATATCACTATGTAAATGAAAGCACTCATAAGTCCAGTGGTTTCAAAAATTACCAGGTATTCTAGTATTGGTCCTCCAGCTTTTTATACTAAAATGGAGTCCTGCACCATAAATGCTACATACTAAAATTTCCTGGGCCAAATTCCAGATCTGACCTAAGTCCTTTGAAGCCAATGTAGTTATGACAAGAACAATCTATACTGGTTGCTCCTTTACTAAATTTTTTTTATAACTAATAGTTCTCCTTTAGAATGTGATAGTAAGTATGGAAAGAAATTTCTTACCATGTTAAAAATGGGAGTAATTTATATCTAAGCCAACGTACAAGACATGGCTATTACAGAAAAGCTTAATGTTGGGTACAGTGAACTTGAGCTGTGGATAACTAGAGGACAGCACACTTCTCAGATTCCCTTCATGAAACAAAAAACAAAATGAAAGCCTCATTCTATTTAAAAGATTTCCAACTGGAAATTCTCCATACAGCACAGACTTGCGTGGTGGATATAAATTTTCTAGGATAAGTTTACAAAGTATAAGCCCTAAGTTTTATATGTGTCCTGATCTTTCTTTTCCATTTTAATTTCTTTGTGTGTGCTGCAGATAGGTAAAAAGAAAAAAAGGTGTTTGACTTTTTGATATAAAGAATCAAGCAAAAATTCCAGTGTATTAGGAAGACTGTAAGGAAAAAAAAAAAGTCACCCACATTTTTGAGAACCATCAGCCAAATAGTCCTCAAGGACCCCATTCACTGAGCCTTAAACAATTTGAACTTGGCTTTTTCTTTCACCCTTAAAAAGAATAAAAACAACAGTTTGGGAGATGATAGTTAATATACTTGTCATTTATATTCAAACACTTATTGGTTGTTGCTTACACTTTTACACATGTTTAGAGAACCACATACCCCTATGCATAACAAGGCAGGATCATATTTTTGTATTCAGGAAAGAAAAATTAACCTTGGCAGATATGGTAAGGTACTAACTCAGATCCCTTACATTAGGTTTTCCATAATATTATAAATATTTATCTTGCATTTTTGTTCTTGGCCATTCTCCTTCTCCAGATACTGTATGTGTCTTTAGCCTGCTCTGCTCAAGTTTCCTGTTACCAGAGAAGTCTCAGGATTTATTTTTAGTTCTGGAGCTCTTGCATTTCTAGCTATAAATCTCTTTAAGCATTGTGTAGCTTATGATATGGCAATGGTTTTGTATGCAGTCAGTAAGTAACACAACCAATTCACGTCACAGCTTACATCTACACACAGCACAATCGAGAGTTGTTCATTGACTATGGGTTCAGATACCTTCCTCACATGTTGTGCCATAAAAAAAGACTGACAAATAGTATGCTTAACTTCAGAGAGAAATGCCATGAGCTGTCTGTAAAGCCATGGGTTAGGTCTAGAAGAGAAGCTATATTCCCTGACCTATACATACGGACAACCTTCCCAGAGATACGTGTCACTTCCTTGCAAAGGAGAGGATACTTTTTCACCAAGAAAGTGGATATTCTGTAGCTTCCCTCAGGCAATAAACAAGCCAAGCTATTCATTGTTATTCTAGGTAACAAATAAGGTCCTCTTCTCTCTAAATGACTCGTATGTTCTTCTTGGAAATTAATATTGCCTTTTTGTCTTCTGACATGCATGGCATAATAAAATAATCCATTAGCATTTCTAAGCATGTAAAAACTACCGGACACTCACTAAAGGTGAGGGTTCTGGGTGGGAAGCAATGTTTAGAAACCTGTTCTGCCTTTGGTTTTTTTATAATCTTGATCCCCAGCCTCACCCACTGACATCAGTTTTGCAATTCAAGTTTAACAGGGCAATTTATTCATTATAAATCACTAAATCTTTACTGAATATTTCCTGGAAAGTTGAAGACTCATTAAAGCACATATATTCCTGTATGTGTGGAAAGTGAAAACATTTTTAATAGCATTAAGGGCTCTAACCTGGAAGGCAATATGTATTTTCAGAAATGTGTTCTGAGCCCTCAGTTTTGAGGATGATTGACATTTTTTAGGATAAGACCCTTGTTTTTCACCTAAGAAATGAAATAGCACATCAGTTTAATTTGAAGTGACTTTGCCATAAACCTATTTCTCTTTCAGAATGGGTTGGATATCAGTAGGATTAAATGTTCTGACTATAGAAAGAAATTCCCCCAAATGTAAGCTTTTAAATGCCCCTTCAAACAATGATCAGATGTGGAAAGTTGAGATCTGTTTTCTGTGTGTGGTAGACTGGCAGCAACTGGACCTAAGCTTAGAGTTTCTGCCTTCACTAACAGAATTTTGTTAGTAAGTCTGCCAAAACCAGGAAATTGCTGGCAGCTTTGGTGGAAAGTGGAGAATTCAGAGGGTTTTTGTCATCCCGAAAGGTTTGCATTTATGAAGCGTTCTCTTGTATAATAAAGTCCATTTGTCTGATGTAAGAGATTTCAACAGCTTGTCAGTGTTCCACAAGAAGCAAGCAGAAATGGTTCAGCTGATGCTGTATGTAGAGGTAACAAAGATGCTGAAATGCTGTGCTCTGCGTTCTTCTGTTTGTTTGGTGTATCAGGAAAATGTAAGCAGAGTGGGAATGTAATTTAATCCAAGGTCAGCCACAGACATTATCTGAGGCCCCATAGAAGGAACAAATGAATAATAAAGAAAATTAAAAACATCTATTGCTGTCTTATAGTCTGTCTGTTTGGCACACTGTATTGTGGAAAGTGTTATAAATCACTCTTTTGGAAAATCAGGTTCTTTTAATTTTATTTTGTTTATTGATACTACTTGGGGGTGTGGAGAGAAGAGAAAAAACTGAGAATAGGAAGGTTTAGAATTAGCATCAGGAAACCTTTTTGGTAGAAAAGCCTCTTCAATTATTTTGGAAGTGTTCCCAAAGGAGGAGGAAGAAGCCTAGTTTCTTGCTTCAAGTTGAACTTGGACAAAATGGGTAAAACAGTCCAATGGATAGCATTGGAATATTAAAGACCCATGAGTCTTTACCAATCATGTACTTGGGAGCATAGTATTTAACCTAATGGTTGTATGCAAACATTTAAGCAGAAACCATTGATTCATTTCACAAAGAATGACAGTGATGTGTCCTAGAAAATGAGAAACCTATAAAAAGAGTCCAAGTAATAGGACACATTTATTTTTTCATATGAAAGAGGTATCAAAAAAGAGCTCATAAAAGTTTCTGTGGGCTTCTGTGTCTCATGTACATAAATATTATCAGGCAAAGCTTGTGTATATAAATATTCCCAGACTTCAACTCATTGCCAGTTCAAACCCCATTATATTGCTCTTTTCCTTATGTAGATCAAATATTCCCACTGCCCTCCAGCAAAGCAGCAACTTCTATTTATAGTTTCTCTATTCTATATTGGTTATAATTAATATGGATAAGATATGCTCACAGAAGTTACTAATACAATTGCTGTTACATGCATAGTAGTTGCATGGTCCTGTTTTCCCATGCATTCAGATGGAAAGGAGGAAACTGCTTATGTTTCTCTACTTCGTGACCATATACCAATGTCAGGGCAGCCAAAGTGATGATGCCTGAATGGCTCTGAGTTCCATATGAAAAATCTCTCTTTTTTTTTTTTTTTTTTTTTATATTGCTGCACACTGTGTATCACTAGCATTCCTATTATCTACCAGGGGTTTCTCTAACATTTTATGTTACACCTATGAATATTGACTAACAACACTATATCAACATTGTCAAAAGCCAATACTAATATTTGACAACATCAAAGGAAGATAGGATGTGTTTGTTCTGATGGAGCTTGGACATGAGGGATGATGTATAGAAAGAAAGGAGTGAAAGAATATAAGGCCTTGATATCAAAAGACTTAACATTTAGTGTTCTTAAAAAATTATCTAACATTAACTATTATTGAGGTTGATTTAAGCAAAGCCAAATGTTCAGCATAGCACATTCCTAGTGTCTGCTTAACAGAACCAATCTGTAATATTGTTGTGCTACTGTATGCAAAGAACAAATAAGAGTGGTTTGTTCTGCTTGGTTTTGGTTTTTTGTTGGTTTTTTTTAGGGGGGGAGGAGGGAGGGTGGGTTTTTTTTATTCTCCTGAAAGAGTTTCGGAAAGCTGGGCTGGATGGTCTTTCCTAATGTAAGTCACTGATTAATAAAATGTGTTATAATAGGTGTGACATGCCCTTTAAGACTCTCAAAGCTATGTAGTCTCCCATTAATTCAAGTGTAAATTGGAATATGGTTACATTCTGCTGAAATAAAGTGACTGAGACTTCAAGGGTCCCATTTTCTTACATTACGAAGTTTGTGATAATTTACCACAGCAACAAAAACTGGCAAGAACAGAGAGATTCAATTTGGTCTCTCTCTTTCTCTCTCTCCCTGCCTCTTCTAGTGCTTAATAAATTTTCCAGAAGAGAGATACACATACTATATTCTCAGGACTGTTGGTTTAAGAAATGTACTGCTTGCTTTTTCCTTTTAAAAATTAATTACAGTTGAACCTTCTACTAAATCCAGACAAAATATTTCTGTTTGTTAAAAGGGTTTTCATACATTATGGTCTAATCCTGTATGATTTAACTGTGGTCATGATCTTTTTCTCACACTGTGGAAAACATGCTTTCACTACATTTTTTTTTTTTTTTTCTGATATACTGTGTCTGTCTGGCATTATACAAGTCATTGAGTGTGTTTATTTTTTGTCTTCGTTTTTCTTGGTCAGATAATACTTGTGTGGGGAGAACTATGAGGATGGTCTCAGCTTAGTCCTATTGAGCCAAAAAGCCTTTAATCCACCCATTCTAGGTAATGAGTTTGTGCCACTTGTATTTTATTTGTCTCTGCTTGTGTTTTCCTCATGCTTTTCTAGGTGCAATCCAATCAATGTTTAATTTCCCAAACTGGCCCAGTGAGAGATTTATTTCATTGTGTTTGTCCTGCAAAAAGTATTCACTCTGAAGCTTCAGTAAAGATTATTGAAACAGTTTAGGTGAAAAAAAAATGAGCAAGAGAATAGATTTGCTTGAGAACCATTTGAATATGCATGTTAAGAATCTCTTCGAGTCCTGGGACAGGCAGAAATTTCAAAGTGCAGCAGAGTACCAACTGAGCTGGTGCATCAGCTGCACAGGATACCTGTTGTTTATAGGGTAGCTGACACAAACAAAAAAGAAAAAGATTTAGGAGGAGAAATGTGCACAAACCTGCAACAAGCTGTAGCTGTTATATCATTCCTAGAAATCAGAAAGCAAGGTAAATCTACCCATACTTTAGACTCATCATTGGCTAGTGCCAAAAATAAGTGAAGGTTTTACAAATTGTGCCAGAGACTGACCTTCCATGATCTTGTATATTTAATCTAATATGTTGATCTCATTACACTGCACCTGTCATACCTGCTATCCTTGGATTAGGGAAGTAAAAAAGGTGGCTTATAAAAGTGGTCAAGGCAGCCTAATAAAAAAAGAATGAAAGTCATATTTTGTTTTTTTATTCATGTCTTTGCTAAAAATACATTGCACTTACATAACACTTGCCACAGGAGAATCTCCAGCACTTCACAGATTAGAACATAGACTCCCAGAGTGCTGGTGAAATAGCAGGCAATGCTCTGCCTGTTTCTGCCTTGAGTAAATGAAAGTCAAGGAAGTTGAGTGTCTTTTATTTTACAAAAGAAATCTTGTGAAATTAAACATGGAGAAGCTCACTGAAGAATTTCTTTATAATTTTAGCTAAAATTTGGATTATTAAAAAATGTCAAATATTACAATATTTTTAAAAATCCAAATATTTAGACTCAGACATCTGAAATTTTACTAATCCAAAAGATTTCCAATCCTGCCCTTCTATCAAATGTGTAAGAGAAATGAGGAGAAGATCCTGCTGGGCTATATAGTATTGCTTTGCAGCCTCTGTGGAAGGTACAGCAGAGGTTTTGCCACTGTTAGAGAAATCTGTTTCCACAAAGGGCTGTGCTTCATAATTAGACAGTAGACTGGAACAGAGCAAAATGTCAGTGCCTTCTTCATTTAGCTGGAAATACTTGAAGCAGTCTGTAAGCAATTATTTTATTTGGTGAGTAGATATGTAATTGCACTATATAGTTTTTAAGCATGAAGTTTAAATAACTCCACATGAAAAGGAAGAAGTCCTTTTTAGTGGTTATAAAAATAAACTGTTAAGCACCCAGCAGTGAAAGGGTCAAAATGGTTGTATTAACTGAACTCTCCTGAGGCCATATGTTGTTTACAGTATACGTTTAAAATAATATTCCTGGTTAGTCAGGCTTTCCCTCAGGATAATGCAATTACAACAGAAACAGAGGATTAATTAAAGACTCTCCCATAGGTGTTGCTAGAGATCTTGAATCGACCAGAGGGGGATACATTACCAACTCAGCACAGAGGTGAACAGACCAGAGCTGTTCAAAATAATTAGTCAGGCACAAGGGCAGGGTTGAGCTTTTTGCCTCATTTATCTGATTTTGATTAATACGATAATTTTTTTTTTTTTCTGCATAAGAGGCATATTGGTTCCCATTTATGTGTGAGAAATGACTGAAGAAGATCAAGCTTTTGAATAAAGAAATCAATAGCAAATGAATTTATTCTGGTCCAGTGTCAAGTAGGATATAATTCTTTTTTTCTTTTTTTTTTTTTTCTTAAATTTTTGACACCTAGTTTAAATACTTGGTGCCATGGGGTAATTTTTATGCCGCTGAGGAAACAACAATCCTCCTCATGCACAATGTATGACGAGGAACAATCATGACAGGAGAGAGTATTAGGGCTGGAGGATCATCTCCATTTTTTTTTGCCTTCAGAATGTCTGTACTTGTGAAGTCCTGATAGAAGCTTAATCATAGCTCTCAGCTTGGTGAGGCCACTAATTTGGTAATACAAGATTAAAGTTGCAAAAATGGTCCCTGTGACCAAATATCTTTTTAAAACAGGAAAAATTATAGCAATCCAGAATATGTTATTTTTTGCATAAATGGTTATTTTGGTATGTCTCAAGGTTCCTGCTCTGGGTGGATATCTCGTTCAACAGAAAAGATTGTGTGCACAATTCAGATGAAATGTATGACGGTCTTCAACAGAAATGAGTGAACATCTCTCAAGATGAGATTTTGGCTGGATCTTTCATGCATCATAGCTTGTCAACAGACTGATTGTGGGCTGTAATCTTAAAGTTTCTGGGGCTGTTCTGAGCATATATACCCTGAGCTGTGTTAGGGCAGCCTCCCATTCAGGTGTTACATAATTATAACTATTTTTCCTTATAAAAACATTATAACAATCTCAAAAGACAAGACTGAAATAAATCACATAATAATTTATTTAGAACATGCATTAAAAAAAAAAAAAAAGAATATCTCACAAAGCAAGACATGACCTCTTTATAGTGAATGCTTTATTCTCAAATCAAGGAATATGAAGTCAAATTCTCATAGAGGATGTACTAGGCCTGCTAACCCTATCTGAAGACATGACACATTTTAAAGATGTGGGCCAACTCTTTTGTCTGACTGGAATTATTTTGTCATAAGCTATGAAATTTCTCCGAAAGGTGATAGAGTAGGAATAAATGAAAATTAATTTATGTAATGTACATATTTGCTTTTAATGAGTTCTCTTTCAGACACAGTAAATAAGAAGCTTATAATAATAGAATACATGACACTTGTTTAGCATCAATGTGAAGGAAACCATGATGTTCTTAACTTTCTTATCGAGTAAGTACACTGTGACTTTTAATTACCGAAGGAAAATAAGAGAAAGAATTGAATTCTAAGCTGATATAAGGATTTTTTTTTCAAAGAAATTCAAAATTTCAGAAGACTTTTATCAGTTTATCACAGAGAAGTTAGGTCTATTTGTGCAAGAAGTCCCAGGAAAATGTTGCCCATTTCACCACGTGGAAAAACCTTATGATATTGTGGCAGGCTTGGGAAAGAGTATTCAGGAGAATGTTACAATGAAAAAGCAAAGAACTTGCCATGAAAAACATTAAGTCTGTATCTAGGGTACCTACCCTCTTCCAAGGCAACAGTAACATGACCCTGGTAGAGTGTTATGTGCTGTCGGGTTTCACAGTTGCCCCTTGATAAAGGATGTACTCTTCACTGAGAATGGGAAATCATGTGTGTTGATAATATGTATTTTTTAACTAACCTAAGAGAGTGTGGTATACTAACAGGACACCGTTGTGTCCCACACATGGAATCCCACTGATGGAATACTGTATTGGGCACATTTCTGGACCTGTGCAAACAGCAGATTTGTATCCCTTAGTGTCCATTCCTCAAAGGGTTTTTTGTGGCTCTGTTTGAGATCTTTTTCTTTGTGTTGTACATTTACTCACACCTATCAGTGCCTCCAGGACTTATTGTACCACTCAATATGTGAGCAGTGTGTGCTGCAATTGTGACCTGCCTGCCAGTATTGGAATCACACAGGAGCTGAGAGTTTGTAGGGGGCTTCACTGATCACGTATGGACCTTAGGTCTGCAGAGGACATGCAGAAAGCTGTGCATGTAGAATTTGTTTTAACACAGGTAGGATAGGGAAGGCAGATTAAAACTTTCTTTTTTTCTTCTCCATAAGTCTTTGCATTTCTCTTAGTTTCATGAATAGGTTCTTATGGATGCCATGGGTTCTAACGTTGTAGCCTACTGGAGGTCCCTTTAGTAGCTGTCACTAGATGGCACTAGCTGTATGAGAGAGGTGTCCCCCTCTTTCCATCTCCAAATCACACTTCCCTTGGTTAAGGATCCCGAGTGCTCTAGCTCAGTGCAAGAGCTGAGATTTCACTGAGTTCTGGGAATCCAGAGTAGTTACTTTGTCCCTGAAGATTAATCAGTTCAATAGGGATTAATTAAGGAATTGCCAGAGTTTTGGATTTACCTTGTATATTCATGTGGATCTTTTCATGAACACACAAGATCTCTTCCTGTGACAGTATTTTCAAGGGAACTTAACATAAGCAGATGACCACTACTTTTATTTTGACATTCTCTCACCTTTTCCAGAAGGAGGTTTCTCATTTATCAAGTGTGCTAGAAATTAATAGAAGAGATGGAAAGGGGGTCACTGCATCTCAGAGGAGTAGGCTTTGTCCCAGACTTCATGCTTGGAGTCAGTTTGGATTGTTGCTTTGAGTCCTAGCAAATACATAAGAAGGTCTTAAACAAGGGTCTGTATTAAGGGTGTGTGGAGTAGGCTCCGGACTAAGACAGTGGAAAGTATATGGAGAGTGGGAGAGGAAAATGAGTTGAAGGACTATTTCAGAAATAACACAGATTGTGTTTTCATTGCTGTGGGTTTTCTTCAGTATTTTTAATTGTATCCCACTGAAAGACAAAACCTTCCTGAGACCAAACCTTCATGCCCTTGGCCTTGGGAAGAGTTTATTTGAAGGCACCAGTCAAAGACATCTGGTTTTCACCCTTAGCAATATGAGCCTTTTTCTTCTGGTGAAAGCAGGGCACATTGCTCTCAAACAGGGAGAGATGCTAAGTACAGTGACAATTGTTTCCCATGGAGAATGATTCGGCAGGAAGCCAGTATTTAATCACATAGCCACATCACATCATTACAGAGCGTCACTCGGTGCAACCACTTGATGCCGTGTACCGCACCTCCATAGCATAATGCTGGCTTCCTGCCAACAATTTGGAGAAAACTGCTATAAGCTTTTATAATTGCTTCTCTTGATGAAACAACCCAGTGAAGTGGCAGGGCTAGAACAGGGACGAAAGGGAGAATTATGGGACCACAAATTTCCCAGACTTCCAAGTTGTACCTATTAGTCAGCAATTAAATTACTGGCCAGCTTGAAAAGTCCACCACAACTGGCACTAATTGTCAGAGACAGCTTTGCTGTCTCTCTCCTCAGAAAGGCCAAGGATTAAATGCATGTAAAGATGGAGCAGCTCACTGGATCCCTAAAATTATGCCCTTGGGCAATATTTGACCATTCAGCACACATCCTGTACCTGAACTGATGACTTAATACCAGACAGCACTACATACATGTTTACAGTATCACTACAAAAACATTGTTGGTCATACATATAAAGAAAAGGCCCACTAAAATGTTTAAGACAATGTGTGCTCTCCTACATGCTGTCTACATCATTTGACACATAAGCCAGAAATGTGCCCTTGCAACAAAGACAGATGAAGTGACTCTATGCTGCATTGGACAAAGTATTTCTAGGAGGTTGAAGGAGATGATTCTTCTTCTTAGTTCCAGTGTGGCCACATCTGGAGCACTGTGTCCAGTTCTGGGCTCTGCAGTATGGTAGAGGTATCTTCAGTAAATGAGAGACATGGAGCTACTGAAGAGAGTCCATTAAAGGCCACAGAGATGATTAAGGGATTGGGACATCTCTCATGAGGAAAAGCTGAGAGATCTGGGACAAATTAGCCAGAAGAAGATACAGTTCAGGAATGAATCTTATCAATGTGTACAAATATCTAAAGAGATGGTGTGAGGAAGAGCAAGACAGCCTTTGTCCAGTGGTTCCCTGTGACAGAACCAGAGGTTACGGGCACAGTCTGAAGCACAGGAGTTTCCATCTGAATATCAGGAAACAATTTTCAATGTGAGAGTGACTAAGCATTGGCATAGGTTGCGCAGAAAAGTTGTGAATTCTCCATTTTTGAAGATACCTAAAAGTCATTGACATGGTTCTGGGCAACTGGCTCTAGGTTGTCATGCTTGAGCAGAAGGACTGGAAAAGGTGATCTCCACAGATCCCTTGCAATTTCAGCTTTTCTGCTATATTGTGATTCTGTGACACTAGTTAGATAATACTCTCAAGCATGAAAAAAAAAGACCAAGATCATAACAGAAATAGGCAAATAATCCAGTTTTAAAACCATAACTCCTTTTTTTTGGTTCTATCCTATTAAATATTAAGGATGTGCACTTAGGTATATAAAAGCACATATTGATTCAAGCTAGAGTGTGAACAGTAGTCTACCAGGACTGTTTTTCTGTCTACAGCAATGGTGAGTAGAGGATATATAGGAGAAGAAAAAAAAAAGAATAGATCTTATACAAAGGGATCTTCCTCCAGGCATTTCTTTCCAGCTTCTGGCAGGCATAATCGAAGGAATTTCATGAGCCTGGGCTTGCATTTGCCCCACTGAGCTTAATAGACACCAACTTTCCTATCATCCATAAATTTCTCTAATAAGTTCTTAACTGCCTTTTCACTTTTACTTGATACAGCAATGAGTTTCACAATTTAATTATTGTGCTGTGTGAAAACAAACTTTTCCTTTTGTGCATTTTGAGCCTGCAGGCTAAGTATTCCCTTGGTTTGCTGTAGCATTCTCATTCAAATCAAAAGAATGAAAATGACTGGTCTCCACATAGCTTTGGATCTTTTTGCGTTCTAATCACCTTCCTACAGTGTCACTGTTGTCAGCCTTGGTGTCACCAAAAATAACACCTCAGTAGCCTCCCAGGTGGCCTAACAGTGTATCCCACTGTTCTTGTCCTGGATGATGTGCAAACATGGAACAGTCAGCTCTTCCAGCACCACCTCTCCCCTCAAATCTTGCAGACCAAACATAAGAGACAGTAAAACAGGCTGATATCAGGAATTGTGGAAAACAACATCCCAGGATGAGTCAGAGTGACTGACAGTGTGCTCACCTATTTTTCCTGGATATTGCTGGTTGTTTCAGGACAAGCCCAGAACCATGAATCCAAATCCTCTGAGGTAAAATCATTTCCGCCCACCTTTCAATATTCCTGTGAAGAAAAAAAACCCCTAAAATCTCATCTTGCATTCCTGAACTATTCCCTCTGGGCTCACACTTCTCTGGTGCCAGATTTGGAGTTTCACTGTTCTTGTGGCAAACCAGGAACAATAGCATAATCCAAAGGAATCCTAGCTTGGATTCAAGCAGGCATCCATACAGCCAAGATGTGCACCACTGCATTCTGCTCCCTAAAGGCTGACATATTAGTTTGAAAATAAATTTTGTTTCAATATTAGTATTTAAATAATTTTTTAATAAAATGACCTTTCTCATGTCTGGACACTCACAACCATGTCCTAATTTAGACTACATAAGCAGATTGCACAAATGAACACGAGCATCGAGAACTAAGATTTTTTCCAAACTTGAGTTTATTGGCATATATTAACTGGGATTTGATTCAGTCCTGTGTTAACACACAGTAACTTCTAGTTTTGCAAGACAGAGGATTGTGTGTACTGAATATGCCTATAAGAATAATATAAGCAAAATACTTCTGCCATTTCAATATCATTTTTGTTCCTTTTCTTTCAAGTGTAAAAATGCAGTTGCTTGTGGACTGAAAGAAGTAGTCTTGACAAAGGAGTGTGTATGTCCTAATGTTAGTCTAGATTAAAATAAAGCTTGCAATATTGTTTTATGACTGCGTTTGTATAACATATGACTTTCCATAGGAGACAATCCTAACCATTACCTGTTTATCTACTTAAAGCAGGGTACTCTGTTATTCATTACATGCAAACAATATGGGAACACACTGGCATGTTTATTGTTAAGGTCAATATAATGATAGAATTTGATCCCATTTTCTTTGTTGTTTAAGAAAGAAAATCAAATACTTACAAAGGCTGGGTTAATTTTCTTTTCTTTACATCTCACACCACCACCAGGATATGATTTAACTATGTATTCCCTAGTAGAACAGGCCATCTAATACATATTGCATTAAGGCCAGGAAGACACTATCAGGGTGTGATTTTATACAGATCTCAGCTTTGTAAAGCTAACAACCACTTTCCTTAGATAGCTTTACTAAAGAAATGCTTGTCTAACCCACAACTTTGAGAACTAATTAGCCAGTGTGCCCTTTCAGTTACCACTCAGCAGTAACCTGTGAGATGTTCTTGGTATCTTTAGAAACAAAAATAGATGACATAGACATTCTGTTCCAGGCTTATAGGGTATTTCCTAGGAAAATATCTGAGTATGATTCTTAAAGAAATGTTTTAATTTATGTAGATATTTAAATTTTTACAACAATGTAGTTGAATGGGAGCTTATGCCTACGTGCTTTCTCACTACAGTCTGATGCATTCATATTTTCCATAGCCTTTGTGAAGAAAGATATGCTTAGGATCCTATGGTGCATAAATGATGATCTTAAGTACCCATATTATGACTCTTCAACTTCTTAATTGCTACCATTTAAAATAAAATGTATGCCTAAAGGATAGATGTAGTATTATAAATTATCAGGACAGTCCATCTGGTTGAATTCTCTTTCCTAATGGTTTGAAAAGACCATCTCTTGATTTGATCATCCTCTGAAAGAAAGGCTCTGCAAGAATGCAACTCAGACTGTGCCTCAGTAGCCCATGTCTCCTACATTCTGAGCCTGCATGATTTCCCCCAACATCAATGGAAATTAGAGTGTCTGCCATCTGGCAGAAAGTGCAAACCACGACTGTTGAACAAGATAGGAATAGAAGGTGCACAAGTCCTTGTATTTCTGGAAAATTCTGACATCATGTGCTGGCATCCTGCTCCCATAGTTAGCGACGATGGGATGAAGGAAGCGAATGAGC